>NC_086449.1:547620579-547885579 GCF_028390025.1 Pseudophryne corroboree
CCCTAGTGGCCGACACAAACACCTGGCCCATCTAGGAGTGGCACTGCAGTGTCACGCAGGATGGCCCTTCCAAAAAACACTCCCCAAACAGCACATGACGCAAAGAAAAAAAGAGGCGCAATGAGGTAGCTGTGTGAGTAAGATAAGCGACCCTAGTGGCCGACACAAACACCGGGCCCATCTAGGAGTGGCACTGCAGTGTCACGCAGGATGGCCCTTCCAAAAAACACTCCCCAAACAGCACATGACGCAAAGAAAAAAAGAGGCGCAATGAGGTAGCTGTGTGAGTAAGATAAGCGACCCTAGTGGCCGACACAAACACCGGGCCCATCTAGGAGTGGCACTGCAGTGTCACGCAGGATGGCCCTTCCAAAAAACACTCCCCAAACAGCACATGACGCAAAGAAAAAAAGAGGCGCAATGAGGTAGCTGTGTGAGTAAGATAAGCGACCCTAGTGGCCGACACAAACACCTGGCCCATCTAGGAGTGGCACTGCAGTGTCACGCAGGATGGCCCTTCCAAATAACACTCCCCAAACAGCACATGACGCAAAGAAAAAAAGAGGCGCAATGAGGTAGCTGTGTGAGTAAGATAAGCGACCCTAGTGGCCGACACAAACACCGGGCCCATCTAGGAGTGGCACTGCAGTGTCACGCAGGATGGCCCTTCCAAAAAACACTCCCCAAACAGCACATGACGCAAAGAAAAAAAGAGGCGCAATGAGGTAGCTGTGTGAGTAAGATAAGCGACCCTAGTGGCCGACACAAACACCGGGCCCATCTAGGAGTGGCACTGCAGTGTCACGCAGGATGGCCCTTCCAAAAAACACTCCCCAAACAGCACATGACGCAAAGAAAAAAAGAGGCGCAATGAGGTAGCTGTGTGAGTAAGATAAGCGACCCTAGTGGCCGACACAAACACCGGGCCCATCTAGGAGGGGCACTGCAGTGTCACGCAGGATGGCCCTTCCAAAAAACACTCCCCAAACAGCACATGACGCAAAGAAAAAAAGAGGCGCAATGAGGTAGCTGTGTGAGTAAGCTAAGCGACCCTAGTGGCCGACACAAACACCTGGCCCATCTAGGAGTGGCACTGCAGTGTCACGCAGGATGGCCCTTCCAAAAAACACTCCCCAAACAGCACATGACGCAAAGAAAAAAAGAGGAGCAATGAGGTAGCTGTGTGAGTAAGATAAGCGACCCTAGTGGCCGACACAAACACCGGGCCCATCTAGGAGTGGCACTGCAGTGTCACGCAGGATGGCCCTTCCAAAAAACACTCCCCAAACAGCACATGACGCAAAGAAAAAAAGAGGCGCAATGAGGTAGCTGTGTGAGTAAGATAAGCGACCCTAGTGGCCGACACAAACACCGGGCCCATCTAGGAGTGGCACTGCAGTGTCACGCAGGATGGCCCTTCCAAAAAACACTCCCCAAACAGCACATGACGCAAAGAAAAAAAGAGGCGCAATGAGGTAGCTGTGTGAGTAAGATAAGCGACCCTAGTGGCCGACACAAACACCGGGCCCATCTAGGAGTGTCACTGCAGTGTCACGCAGGATGGCCCTTCCAAAAAACACTCCCCAAACAGCACATGACGCAAAGAAAAAAAGAGGCGCAATGAGGTAGCTGTGTGAGTAAGCTAAGCGACCCTAGTGGCCGACACAAACACCTGGCCCATCTAGGAGTGGCACTGCAGTGTCATGCAGGATGGCCCTTCCAAAAAACACTCCCCAAACAGCACATGACGCAAAGAAAAAAAGAGGCGCAATGAGGTAGCTGTGTGAGTAAGATAAGCGACCCTAGTGGCCAACACAAACACCTGGCCCATCTAGGAGTGGCACTGCAGTGTCACGCAGGATGGCCCTTCCAAAAAACACTCCCCAAACAGCACATGACGCAAAGAAAAATTAAAGAAAAAAAAAAGTGCAAGATGGAATTGTCCTTGGGCCCTCCCACCCACCCTTATGTTGTATAAACAGGACATGCACACTTTAACCAACCCATCATTTCAGTGACAGGGTCTGCCACACGACTGTGACTGAAATGACGGGTTGGTTTGGACCCCCACCAAAAAAGAAGCAATTAATCTCTCCTTGCACAAACTGGCTCTACAGAGGCAAGATGTCCACCTCATCATCATCCTCCGATATATCACCGTGTACATCCCCCTCCTCACAGATTATCAATTCGTCCCCACTGGAATCCACCATCTCAGCTCCCTGTGTACTTTGTGGAGGCAATTGCTGCTGGTCAATGTCTCCACGGAGGAATTGATTATAATTCATTTTAATGAACATCATCTTCTCCACATTTTCTGGAAGTAACCTCGTACGCCGATTGCTGACAAGGTGAGCGGCGGCACTAAACACTCTTTCGGAGTACACACTTGTGGGAGGGCAACTTAGGTAGAATAAAGCCAGTTTGTGCAAGGGCCTCCAAATTGCCTCTTTTTCCTGCCAGTATAAGTACGGACTGTGTGACGTGCCTACTTGGATGCGGTCACTCATATAATCCTCCACCATTCTTTCAATGGGGAGAGAATCATATGCAGTGACAGTAGACGACATGTCCGTAATCGTTGACAGGTCCTTCAGTCCGGACCAGATGTCAGCATCAGCAGTCGCTCCAGACTGCCCTGCATCACCGCCAGCGGGTGGGCTCGGAATTCTGAGCCTTTTCCTCGCACCCCCAGTTGCGGGAGAATGTGAAGGAGGAGATGTTGACAGGTCGCGTTCCGCTTGACTTGACAATTTTCTCACCAGCAGGTCTTTGAACCCCAGCAGACTTGTGTCTGCCGGAAAGAGAGATCCAAGGTAGGTTTTAAATCTAGGATCGAGCACGGTGGCCAAAATGTAGTGCTCTGATTTCAACAGATTGACCACCCGTGAATCCTTGTTAAGCGAATAAAGGGCACCATCCACAAGTCCCACATGCCTAGCGGAATCGCTCCGTGTTAGCTCCTCCTTCAATGTCTTCAGCTTCTTCTGCAAAAGCCTGATGAGGGGAATGACCTGACTCAGGCTGGCAGTGTCTGAACTGACTTCACGTGTGGCAAGTTCAAAGGGCAGCAGAACCTTGCACAACGTTGAAATCATTCTCCACTGCGCTTGAGACAGGTGCATTCCACCTCCTATATCGTGCTGAATTGTATAGGCTTGAATGGCCTTTTGCTGCTCCTCCAACCTCTGAAGCATATATAGGGTTGAATTCCACCTCGTTACCACTTCTTGCTTCAGATGATGGCAGGGCAGGTTCAGGCGTTTTTGGTGTTGCTCCAGTCTTCTGTACGTGGTGCCTGTACGCCGAAAGTGTCCCGCAATTCTTCTGGCCACCGACAGCATCTCTTGCACGCCCCTGTCGTTTTTTAAAAAATTCTGCACCACCAAATTCAAGGTATGTGCAAAACATGGGACGTGCTGGAATTTGCCCAGATTTAATGCGCACACAATGTTGCTGGCGTTGTCCGATGCCACAAATCCACAGGAGAGTCCAATTGGGGTAAGCCATTCCGCGATGATCTTCCTCAGTTGCTGTAAGAGGTTTTCAGCTGTGTGCGTATTCTGGAAACCGGTGATACAAAGCGTAGCCTGCCTAGGAAAGAGTTGGCGTTTGCGAGATGCTGCTACTGGTGCCGCCGCTGCTGTTCTTGCGGCGGGAGTCCATACATCTACCCAGTGGGCTGTCACAGTCATATAGTCCTGACCCTGCCCTGCTCCACCTGTCCACATGTCCGTGGTTAAGTGGACATTGGGTACAGCTGCATTTTTTAGGACACTGGTGACTCTTTTTCTGAGGTCTGTGTACATTTTCGGTATCGCCTGCCTAGAGAAATGGAACCTAGATGGTATTTGGTACCGGGGACACAGTACCTCCAACAAGTCTCTAGTTGGCTCTGCAGTAATGATGGATACCGGAACCACGTTTCTCACCACCCAGGATGCCAAGGCCTCAGTTATCCGCTTTGCAGCAGGATGACTGCTGTGATATTTCATCTTCCTCGCAAAGGACTGTTGGACAGTCAATTGCTTGGTGGAAGTAGTAAAAGTGGGCTTACGAGTACGACTTCCCCTCTGGGATGACCATCGACTCCCAGCAGCAACAACAGCAGCGCCAGCAGCAGTAGGCGTTACACGCAAGGATGCATCGGAGGAATCCCAGGCAGGAGAGGACTCGTCAGAATTGCCAGTGACATGGCCTGCAGGACTATTGGCATTCCTGGGGAAGGAGGAAATTGACACTGAGGGAGTTGGTGGGGTGGTTTGCGTGAGCTTGGTTACAAGAGGAAGGGATTTACTGGTCAGTGGACTGCTTCCGCTGTCGCCCAAAGTTTTTGAACTTGTCACTGACTTATTATGAATGCGCTGCAGGTGACGTATAAGGGAGGATGTTCCGAGGTGGTTAACGTCCTTACCCCTACTTATTACAGCTTGACAAAGGCAACACACGGCTTGACAAATGTTGTCCGCATTTCTGTTGAAATACTTCCACACCGAAGAGCTGATTTTTTTGGTATTTTCACCAGGCATGTCAACGGCCATATTCCTCCCACGGACAACAGGTGTCTCCCCGGGTGCCTGACTTAAACAAACCACCTCACCATCAGAATCCTCCTTGTCAATTTCCTCCCCAGCGCCAGCAACACCCATATCCTCCTCATCCTGGTGTACTTCAACACTGACATCTTCAATCTGACTATCAGGAACTGGACTGCGGGTGCTCCTTCCAGCACTTGCAGGGGGCGTGCAAATGGTGGAAGGCGCATGCTCTTCACGTCCAGTGTTGGGAAGGTCAGGCATCGCAACCGACACAATTGGACTCTCCTTGTGGATTTGGGATTTCGAAGAACGCACAGTTCTTTGCGGTGCTTTTGCCAGCTTGAGTCTTTTCATTTTTCTAGCGAGAGGCTGAGTGCTTCCATCCTCATGTGAAGCTGAACCACTAGCCATGAACATAGGCCAGGGCCTCAGCCGTTCCTTGCCACTCCGTGTGGTAAATGGCATATTGGCAAGTTTACGCTTCTCCTCCGACAATTTTATTTTAGATTTTGGAGTCCTTTTTTTACTGATATTTGGTGTTTTGGATTTTACATGCTCTGTACTATGACATTGGGCATCGGCCTTGGCAGACGACGTTGCTGGCATTTCATCGTCTCGGCCATGACTAGTGGCAGCAGCTTCAGCACGAGGTGGAAGTGGATCTTGATCTTTCCCTAATTTTGGAACCTCAACATTTTTGTTCTCCATATTTTAATAGGCACAACTAAAAGGCACCTCAGGTAAACAATGGAGATGGATGGATACTAGTATACTTATGGATGGACGAGCGACTGCCGACACAGAGGTAGCTACAGCCGTGGACTACCGTACTGTGTCTGCTGCTAATATAGACTGGATGATAATGAGATGAAATCAATATATATATATATATAATATCACTAGTACTGCAGCCGGACAGGTAGATATATTTATTATGTAATGACTGATGACGGACCTGCTGGACACTGTCAGCTCAGCAGCACCGCAGACTGCTACAGTAAGCTACTATAGTAGTATGTATAAAGAAGAAAGGAAAAAAAAAAAACCACGGGTAGGTGGTATACAATTATGGATGGACGAGCGACTGCCGACACAGAGGTAGCTACAGCCGTGGACTACCGTACTGTGTCTGCTGCTAATATAGACTGGATGATAATGAGATGAAATCAATATATATATATAATATCACTAGTACTGCAGCCGGACAGGTATATATATTTATTATGTAATGACTGATGACGGACCTGCTGGACACTGTCAGCTCAGCAGCACCGCAGACTGCTACAGTAAGCTACTATAGTAGTATGTATAAAGAAGAAAGAAAAAAAAAAACCACGGGTAGGTGGTATACAATTATGGATGGACGAGCGACTGCCGACACAGAGGTAGCTACAGCCGTGGACTACCGTACTGTGTCTGCTGCTAATATAGACTGGATGATAATGAGATGAAATCAATATATATATATATAATATCACACTAGTACTGCAGCCGGACAGGTAGATATATTTATTATGTAATGACTGATGACGGACCTGCTGGACACTGTCAGCTCAGCAGCACCACAGACTGCTACAGTAAGCTACTATAGTAGTATGTATAAAGAAGAAAGAAAAAAAAACCACGGGTAGGTGGTATACAATTATGGATGGACGAGCGACTGCCGACACAGAGGTAGCTACAGCCGTGGACTACCGTACTGTGTCTGCTGCTAATATAGACTGGATGATAATGAGATGAAATCAATATATATATATATATAATATCACTAGTACTGCAGCCGGACAGGTAGATATATTTATTATGTAATGACTGATGACGGACCTGCTGGACACTGTCAGCTCAGCAGCACCGCAGACTGCTACAGTAAGCTACTATAGTAGTATGTATAAAGAAGAAAGTAAAAAAAAAAACACGGGTAGGTGGTATACAATTATGGATGGACGAGCGACTGCCGACACAGAGGTAGCTACAGCCGTGGACTACCGTACTGTGTCTGCTGCTAATATAGACTGGATGATAATGAGATGAAATCAATATATATATATATATAATATCACTAGTACTGCAGCCGGACAGGTATATATATTTATTATGTAATGACTGATGACGGACCTGCTGGACACTGTCAGCTCAGCAGCACCGCAGACTGCTACAGTAAGCTACTATAGTAGTATGTATAAAGAAGAAAGAAAAAAAAAACACGGGTAGGTGGTATACAATTATGGATGGACGAGCGACTGCCGACACAGAGGTAGCTACAGCCGTGGACTACCGTACTGTGTCTGCTGCTAATATAGACTGGATGATAATGAGATGAAATCAATATATATATATATAATATCACACTAGTACTGCAGCCGGACAGGTAGATATATTTATTATGTAATGACTGATGACGGACCTGCTGGACACTGTCAGCTCAGCAGCACCACAGACTGCTACAGTAAGCTACTATAGTAGTATGTATAAAGAAGAAAGAAAAAAAAAAAACCACGGGTAGGTGGTATACAATTATGGATGGACGAGCGACTGCCGACACAGAGGTAGCTACAGCCGTGGACTACCGTACTGTGTCTGCTGCTAATATAGACTGGATGATAATGAGATGAAATCAATATATATATATATAATATCACTAGTACTGCAGCCGGACAGGTAGATATATTTATTATGTAATGACTGATGACGGACCTGCTGGACACTGTCAGCTCAGCAGCACCGCAGACTGCTACAGTAAGCTACTATAGTAGTATGTATAAAGAAGAAAAAAAAAAAAAACCACGGGTAGGTGGTATACAATTATGGATGGACGAGCGACTGCCGACACAGAGGTAGCTACAGCCGTGGACTACCGTACTGTGTCTGCTGCTAATATAGACTGGATGATAATGAGATGAAATCAATATATATATATATATATAATATCACTAGTACTGCAGCCGGACAGGTATATATATTTATTATGTAATGACTGATGACGGACCTGCTGGACACTGTCAGCTCAGCAGCACCGCAGACTGCTACAGTAAGCTACTATAGTAGTATGTATAAAGAAGAAAGAAAAGAAAAAAACCACGGGTAGGTGGTATACAATTATGGATGGACGAGCGACTGCCGACACAGAGGTAGCTACAGCCGTGGACTACCGTACTGTGTCTGCTGCTAATATAGACTGGATGATAATGAGATGAAATCAATATATATATATATAATATCACTAGTACTGCAGCCGGACAGGTATATATATTTATTATGTAATGACTGATGACGGACCTGCTGGACACTGTCAGCTCAGCAGCACCGCAGACTGCTACAGTAAGCTACTATAGTAGTATGTATAAAGAAGAAGAAAGAAAAAAAAAAAACGGGTAGGTGGTATACAATATTATATATTTATTATATACAATTATATATATATATATTATATATATATTAAACTTGTGGTGATTATTAAACTGGTGGTCAGGTCACTGGTCACACTATCAGCAACTTGCAAGTAGTACTCCTAAGCAGACAATCACAATATATATTATACTGGTGGTCAGTGTGGTCACAATGGCAGTGTGGCACTCTGGCAGCAAAAGTGTGCACTGTACGTTATATGTACTCCTGAGTCCTGCTCTCAGACTCTAACTGCTCCCCACTGTCAGTGTCTCCCCCACAAGTCAGATATACATTATACAGTCACACTATCTATCTATCTATCACTTCAGCAAGTAGTAGTACTCCTCCTAAAGTACTCCTCCTAATGCTCCCCAAAATTACTACTGTGTCTCTCTCTACTCTAGTCTCACTCTCTTCTCTATAAACGGAGAGGACGCCAGCCACGTCCTCTCCCTATGAATCTCAATGCACGTGTGAAAATGGCGGCGACGCGCGGCTCCTTATGTAGAATCCGAGTCTCGCGATAGAATCCGAGCCTCGCGAGAATCCGACAGCGGGATGATGACGTTCGGGCGCGCTCGGGTTAACCGAGCAAGGCGGGAAGATCCGAGTCGCTCGGCCCGTGTAAAAAAAAATGAAGTTCGGGCGGGTTCGGATTCCGAGGAACCGAACCCGCTCATCTCTAGTGGCAACGGGCAGTTTTCAGGGAATGGTTGGAAAAATGCAGGCGTGTCCAAATGTTTGCAGGGCGGGTGTCTGACGTGAATTCCGGCCCCGGACAGGCTGAAGTGATCGCAGTGGATGAGTAAGTCCTGGGCAACTCAGAAACTGCACAACAGTTTTTTGTACCACTCGGCTGCACATGCGATCGCACACTTGCACAGCTAAAATACACTCCCCGGTGGGCAGCGACTATGCGAACGCAGGACTGCAAAAAACAGCTAGCGAGCGATCAGGTCTGAATTAACCCCACTGTTTACTCATGACTGAGTATCATCCTCCAACTCTGTTCAGGTTGTAAAATTTGTAGATGATATTGCAGTCATTGCATTATTCAGTTATGAGGATGAGACACTCTATAGTAATGAGATAATAAAGCTGGTAAATTGGATTCAGAGGGGGTAATTCAGAGTTGATCGCAGCAGCAAATTTGTTAGCAGTTGGGCAAAACCATGGGGGTAATTCCAAGTTAATCGCAGCAGGACATTTTTTAGCAGTTGGGCAAAACCATGTGCACTGCAGGTGTGGCAGATATAACATTTGCAGAGAGAGTTAGATTTGGGAGGGTTATTTTGTTTCTGTGTAGGGTAAATACTGGCTGCTTTATTTTTAAACTGCAATTTAGATTTCCGTTTCAACACACACAACCCAAATCTAACTCTCTCTGCACATGTTATATCGCCCCCCCCCCGCAGTGCACATGGGGGGTCATTCCGAGTTGTTCGCTCGCAAGCGGATTTTAGCAGATTTGCTCATGCTAAGCCGCCGCCTACTGGGAGTGAATCTTAGCATCTTAAAATTGCGAACGATGTATTCGCAATATTGCGATTACACACCTCGTAGCAGTTTCTGAGTAGCTTCAGAGCAAGAAAAGTGGCTGCGCTGTGTGTCAGCAGCTATATAAAATAGAGAGCACAACGTATAAAATGTAAAGAATTTATTCTCTTAATCAATATAGTTATAAAACATGTAGGTTAATAATACACCTATATCTGTCTCAGGTGATATAAAGGTTCAGCCGTGTGAAAAAAATGGCTATCCAATATATTAAATCCTAATTGTGCAATAGGGAGGGAACAGGAGAATTTGTAGATGTAGTTCCAGATAAATGTAAACATATACTACCTCTCCGGCAAGGGCTGGTATAAACTTCGCCGAGCGTCCCCGGCTAGTGAGTCCTGCGTTGCCCGATGTTCTGCACAGAGGAGATGAGTATTGCGGTGCCCAGTGCCGAGCACCTCCCAATAGAAAGAGATGTATGATCGTCTCCTGTATTCCTGATCGCCAGCCGGCGATGAAGCAAGCTGCTGAAATGCACAATGTGATTGCACAGCGGAGCGGAAAGGTGGGTAACCCAATGCTGAGTACCTGCCGCCAGGAGGAAATGTGCGGTCGTCTCCTGTTCTCGTGATCGCTGGCCGGCGGTGATAGCAAGCTGCTGTCGGAAAGTCAAAGGCGGTTTCTTGCCGCGGTCAGCCGGTCAGCTGGATGGAAGAGAAGCTGTGTGGATTGCACAGGATAAATTCACCTGGACCAGGTGTATGGAAGGCGGGGCCTGACGCGTTTCGTCACGATCACGTGACTTTATCAAAGGTATAATCCTGCCTCCAGGCCAGTCAGTATTTATGGCCCCAGTGTCTCATCAAAAACAGGTGTCAGTAATGAAGGATAAAATAACACATTCAATATACGTTGGCTCTCATAGTAAAACAGAACTTATAAAAGTTATAAAGCAACCAAATATATGGCAGAAACATTACAATAATGAGGTATAATAACTTATATCATATTAAGGAATACAGATTGGACATATAAAGAGGTTTTGAATGTTCCCATGATATACATGGGAACTCTTATAATATGGACTAATCAGACATCAGCTTGTCTTAATCTTCAATCAGAGATCTAGTGATAGCAGCCACAGGAATCTCTAATGATATCAGGTGAGAGAATACCTCTCCAGAGATAGCACTGGTCATAGGAGTATGATACAGAAAAGAAAAAATCATATTTGTAGATATATAACTATATATAAGCGGCTATATTAGTTTTCCTTCATATTTATTTTATTTATATTTCTATACAGCGCTAATTCACCCAAATGCATAAAGGGCTGAATGTATTAAAAATAAAGCACATACACCTGGTCCAGGTGAATTTATCCTGTGCAATCCACACAGCTTCTCTTCCATCCAGCTGACCGGCTGACCGCGGCAAGAAACCGCCTTTGACTTTCCGACAGCAGCTTGCTATCACCGCCGGCCAGCGATCACGAGAACAGGAGACGACCGCACATTTCCTCCTGGCGGCAGGTACTCAGCATTGGGTTACCCACCTTTCCGCTCCGCTGTGCAATCACATTGTGCATTTCAGCAGCTTGCTTCATCGCCGGCTGGCGATCAGGAATACAGGAGACGATCATACATCTCTTTCTATTGGGAGGTGCTCGGCACTGGGCACCGCAATACTCCTCTCCTCTGTGCAGAACATCGGGCAACGCAGGACTCACTAGCCGGGGACGCTCGGCAAAGTTTATACCAGCCCTTGCCGGAGAGGTAGTATATGTTTACATTTATCTGGAACTACATCTACAAATTCTCCTGTTCCCTCCCTATTGCACAATTAGGATTTAATATATTGGATAGCCATTTTTTTCACACGGCTGAACCTTTATATCACCTGAGACAGATATAGGTGTATTATTAACCTACATGTTTTATAACTATATTGATTAAGAGAATAAATTCTTTACATTTTATACGTTGTGCTCTCTATTTTATATAGCTGCTGACACACAGCGCAGCCACTTTTCTTGCTCTATAGTCTTCCAATCCATCTCACATAGTGGTGTGGCAAGCGCAGTGTCTCAGGAGCCTGTTGTACCTTAATCTGTTGGTTTTATTTAAATGATTGATTTGTTTGAGGCGCTGAACAAGTAGTTTCTTTTGTTGTTCTGAGTAGCTTCAGACTTACTCGGCATCTGCGATTATTTCAGTGCTTGTCGTTCCTGGTTTGACGTCACAAACACACCCAGCGTTCGCCCAGACACTCCCCCGTTTCTCCGGCCACTCCTGCTTTTTTTCCGGAAACGGTAGCGTTTTTTCCCACACGCCCATAAAACGGCCTGTTTCCGCCCAGTAACACCCATTTCCTGTCAAGCACATTACGATCGCCAGAACGAGTAAAAATCCTAACTGCATAGCAAATTTACTTGGCGCAGTCGCAGTGCGGACATTGCGCATGCGCATTAAGCGGAAAATTGCTGCGATGCGAAGATTTTTACCGAGCGAACAACTCGGAATGACCCCCCTGGTTTTGCCCAACTGCTAACAAATTTGCTGCTGCGATCAACTCTGAATTAGGACCAGAATAACCACTTAGTTTTAAATGGCGCCAAAACTACAGAGTTGGTTAATGGATTTTAGAAGATGCTGTAAATTATCAATATTGATTGATGGTTTGAGTGTTGAAATGGTGGAGTCATTTACATTTTTGGGGACCCAGATTTCATCTAATTTAACATAGTCTGCAAATACTATGGGGTATATTTACCAAAGCGTTTTTGTTTTTTTTTAGAAGTGGAGATATTGCCCACAGCAACCAATCAGGTTCATTTATATAGCACCTTCTAGAAGATAATAGCTAGCATCTGAATGGTTGCCATGGGCAACATCTCCACTTCTAAAACCCCCCACTTTAGTAAATGTACCCCTATGACTCTGCTCAATAAGCAGAACAATAACTATTTCTTTAAGGAATCAGAGGGTGGCAGATGTGAGTGGAGCCATGCTTCTTAATTTTTATTGGTGCTCAATTGAGAGTGTGCTTGAATTTCGGTATCATTGTCTGGTATGGCACGTGCCCTACAAACAAGCTGTTAGGCGCAGCGGTCCGTAGCCGGCCGCTGCACCTTCTCCCCTTTCTGCACGGCGCCTGGCAACGCTAGGGACGCCGTGCGCGCTGAGCCGCCGGGTCCCTAGCAACGCTAGGACGCCGTGCGCGCTGAGCCGCCGGGTCCTTAGCAACGCCAGGACGCGTGCGTGCCAAGCCGCCGGGTCCCTAGCAACGCCAAGACGCGTGCGTGCCGAGCCACCGGGTCCATAGCAACAGGGACGCCACAGGCGGACCGCGTTCCCCGTTGCTGGTGTTTAATTAGTATGCACTCACACATGTTCTCTGGTCGTGCAGCAAGGCAGCTGCACAACATTTTGGGTAATTAGGCTCTGGACTCTGATTGGAGGGTTCCCTGTTTTAAGCCTCCTCAGTGCCTCACACAGACGCCGGTGATAGCTTCCTGCATGCTGCTCATGTTTGGTGAACGTCTGTTCCTGGTCTGCTGTGCCCGGTCTTTCCAGTTCTGAGTTCCTGAGTCTTGGAGTAGCCGTCTTATCCTAAGGAGTTCTTCTGGTCCTCGTTTACCGGTGGCAGTCGATAGAGGATCTTGCTTGGTTTCGTGAGTTGTGGCCTAAACCGCTTTATATTGTTTTCTGTTATTGGAGCATTTGCGGAGGTATCCGCTTCCACAGTCCTCTCCGGTACTCGGCGGTGCCGTGTAGGAGAGTGTACAAGTGGAGTATTTTGTTGTTTTTTTCCCTGGCGGAAATCCGCGCATACTTTAGTTTCAGCTTTGTTAGTAGCCCCTGGCTTTGTTGTTCAGTTAGAGGGTCCCTTGTTATCACCCTGTCTCGGTTCACTCTTTGTCTCTCATTAAGACCTGAGGGGGCATCGGAGTTGGGCAGACGTAATCCGCCCTTCAAACGCGGCTGCCATGGGCCCAAGCAACCATAGTCTCGCAAGAGTGTACTGACAGCACGGGCGAGACAACGGAGATAGGGTGCCAGGGGCTATTCCCTTTCCATTCCCCTTTCCCAGCATTACGTTCTGGTATTCAGGTCCTACCGTATAAGATCACCCCTGACCTGAGTATCAGAATCATAACATTATCACCGGCCAGAACTTTAAAAAAAAAAAGGGGTTTTTATTTTTTCCCATTCTGTTTTGGTGAGAGTAAAATCCGGCTTCATGAATCCGGCAGGGTTAGGACCAAATCCCGGTCAGCTTTTGGTTAACCAAATTCAAGAACTAACTCAGATGTTTCAGGACCTTTCTCTTCGGGTGAGATCGCAGGAAGATCTTTTGCGAGCCTCCCCGAGTGTGGTCCTAGAACCAAAGATGCATTTACCCGACTGTTTTTCGGGTAACCGAAAATATTTTTTTAATTTTAAGGAAGCTTGTAAACTTTATTTTCGTTTAAGGCCTAAGTCCTCTGGTACTGAGTCTCAGCGGGTTGGGATTGTTATGTCATTGCTCCAGGGTGATCCACAGACCTGGGCGTTTGGGTTAAGAACGGAAGATCCTGCTTTGTTATCAGTAGACGTCTTTTTTAAATCGTTAGGCCTGTTGTATGATGACCCTGATAGAGAGGCGTCAGCTGAGAGTCACCTGCGTGCTCTTAAACAAGGTAAAAATCCAGCAGAGGTGTATTGTACCGAATTCCGCCGTTGGTCGAATGACTGTGGCTGGAATGACCCGGCCCTGCGCAGTCAGTTTCGTCTCGGTTTGTCAGAACTTATTAAAGACAGTCTCCTTCAGTACCCCGCTCCTGAGACTCTCGACAAACTCATGGAGCTTGCAATTAAAATAGATCGTCGTCTCCGAGAGCGGAGGGCTGAAAGAGGAACAACTTTTAGGCCTAGTCCTAGTGTTTATACCTTTCCTGAGGACGTCGAGGAGCCCATGCAGATGGGTCTCTCCCGGTTGTCCCCAGAGAAAAGAACCAGAAGATTAAATTCTGGTCTCTGTTTGTACTGTGGTGGTAAGGGACATATTGCTCGCTACTGCCCGAACAAGTCGGGAAACGCTCTGACCAAGTGAATTGTGAGGGGGTTCACTTGGGTCTGCAGCTTATCTCCTCAAATGACTCTCTATTAGTTCCTGTTAAAATTTCCTTTGGCAGCCTCGGTTCATTAGTGTCGGCCTTCGTCGACAGTGGAGCTGCAGGAAATTTTATGGACTTAGCTTGGGCTAAGGCCTTAGGCATTCCACAGATTCCCTTGGATAGATGTATCACCATGCACGGGTTAGATGGGGGTCCGCTTTCCAATGGGATAATTACTCACCGCACACCTCCAGTATTACTTACAGTAGGGGCCTTACATTCAGAATATATAGAATTCTACCTTACACATTGTCCGGCAGTCCCTGTAGTTTTGGGTCACCCTTGGCTTGCCTTTCATAATCCCACCATTGGTTGGCGGTCTGGGGAGATTTCCCAATGGAGTCCTTTTTGTGTTAAGGAATGTATTTCTCATCCAGTCCGGGTTGCGGCAGTCATCCCAGAACTTATTCCTGTGGAATATCAGGATTTTGCCGATGTGTTCTCCAAAGGCAATGCGGACATTCTGCCTCCCCATCGGTCCTATGACTGTGCAATCGAGTTAGTACCAGGTGCCACTTTACCTAAGGGGAGATTATATGCCCTGTCCGGACCAGAAACCACGGCCATGAATAATTACATTCAGGAAAGCCTTAAGAAAGGCTTTATTAGGCCTTCAAAATCTCCGTTGAGTGCAGGGTTTTTCTTTGTTGAGAAAAAAGATGGGTCGCTTAGACCATGCATTGACTTTAGGGCTCTGAATAAAATCTCTGTGAAGAACACCTATCTTTTGCCATTGATTTCAGTGCTTTTTGATCAGTTACGCTCCGCCGTGATCTTTTCAAAAATCGATCTGAGGGGAGCTTACAACCTCATCCGAATAAAATCTGGGGATGAGTGGAAGACGGCATTCAGCACTCTGTCGGGTCACTATGAATACCTGGTGATGCCGTTTGGCCTGTCAAATGCTCCGGCGGTTTTTCAAGACCTCATCAACGATGTTCTCCGTGACTTCCTTGGGAAGTTCGTGGTCGTTTATTTAGACGACATTTTGATATACTCTGAGTCTATAGAACAACATGTTACCCAGGTGCGTCTGGTTCTTCAAAAGCTACGAGAGAATCTTTTATATGCTAAGCTTGAGAAGTGTGATTTTCACATCACAGAAGTGTCTTTCTTGGGGTACGTTATTTCTCCCCAGGGATTTTGCATGGAACCGAAAAAACTCCAGGCCATTCTTAATTGGGCGCAACCCACTAATTTAAAAGCAATTCAGCGCTTTTTAGGGTTTGCAAATTATTATAGGCGGTTCATTCATACTTTTTCTGACCTGGTCGCTCCCATAGTAGCTTTGACTAAAAAAGGAGCGGATCCTTCCAATTGGTCGCCTGAAGCTTGAAGCAGGCCTTTGTCTCGGCTCCTGTCCTCAGACATCCTAATCCGGAGCTTCCCTTTATTGTGGAGGTTGATGCCTCAGAGGTTGGAGTGGGGGCTATCCTTTCTCAGGAAGATCCGGAGTCTCAGGAACTACATCCTTGTGCCTTCATGTCCAGGAAATTCTCCTCCGCAGAATCCAACTATGACGTTGGTAATCGGGAATTACTGGCAGTAAAATGGGCTTTCGAGGAGTGGAGGCATTGGCTGGAGGGAGCTAGGCATACTATTACTGTATTTACTGACCATAAGAACCTGCAATATATTGAGTCAGCTAAACGGCTTAATGCTCGGCAGGCACGTTGGGCATTGTTCTTTACTCGTTTCAGGTTTATTATCACCTTCAGGCCTGGTTCCAAGAATACGAAAGCTGATGCCCTGTCACGTTGCTTTCTTCCGGTTCACAATAGCAATCCTGTTACTACCCCCATAGTTCAATCTTCAGTCATCCGGGCAGGCCTCACACAGGATTTATTTACTCAGTTAAACCAGCTTCAACACCAAGCTCCTAGGCTAACTCCTGCTGGTCGTCTTTTTGTCCCTGAATTTTTGAGAGGCACTGTTTTAACTGAGTTTCATGACAACAAAGTCTCGGGGCATCCAGGTATCACTAAGACCTTGGAGTTAGTCTCTCGCTCAGTGTGGTGGCCTAGTCTTTCTAAAGACGTTAAGGAATTTGTCCATTCCTGTCAGGTTTGTGCACAGCATAAGTTCCCTCGTTTGTTGCCTATCGGGCAACTCATGCCTTTAGCCGTTCCTCTCAGGCCATGGTCTCATATTTCCATGGATTTCATGGTAGACCTTCCCCTTTCAGCCGGATTTCGAGTCATTTGGGTGGTGGTGGACCGTTTTAGTAAAATGGCTCATTTCATTGCTCTTCCCCGATTACCCTCTGCTCAAGGGTTGGCAGTTTTGTTCCTTCGCCATGTGTTCAGGCTCCATGGTTTGCCCACTGATATTGTCTTTGATCGGGGTCCGCAATTCATCGCACGATTCTGGAAACGTTTTTGTGCATCATTGAAGATGAGACTGTCTTTAACATCTGGTTACCAACCGCAGTCTAATGGGCAAACCGAACGAGTCAACCAGTCATTAAAACAATACTTACGCTTGTATTCGGCCAAACTCCAGAATGATTGGTCCGAGTTTCTTCCTTTGGCCGAATTTGCTTATAATAACTCTTGTCATTCCTCCACCAATGAGTCCCCATTCTTTTCAGTCTTTGGTTTTCATCCTAGAGCCAACTCTTTTTTCCATCATTCTCCAGTTTCCTCGTTGACCTTAACCTCCCACCTCAGAGCAATTTGGAGAAAAGTGCACCTTGCCCTCAGAAAAGCTGCCTTCCGAGAAAAGAAATTTTCTGATAGGCTCCGACGTCCTTGCACTTTTAAGGTGGGAGATAAGGTATGGTTGTCAACTCGCAACATCAAGCTCCGACAACCCTCGGCTAGACTGGGACCCAAATTTATTGGACCGTTTTTTATCATTAAGAAGGTCAACCCAGTTGCTTTTCGGCTACGCTTGCCAAGATCTCTCAGAATTGGAAATACTTTCCACTGTTCCCTGTTGAAACAATATGTTTCTTCCAGGAGATTTCCTCGGAAGACCTCCCAGGGTAGATCTCCAGTGGATGTTCAGGGGCAACAGGAATTCTTGGTTGAGAAGGTTTTAGATTCAAAAGTTTCTCGGGGCCGACTTTATTTTTTGGTTCACTGGAAGGGCTATGGTCCGGAGGAAAGGTCTTGGGTCCTGGATGGGGATCTACATGCCCCTAGACTCAAGATATTATTTTTTCAGGAATTTCCTCGGAAACCGGGCTTTAGGGGTTCTTTAACCCCTCCTCAAGGGGGGGGTACTGTTAGGCGCAGCGGCCGGCTACACCTTCTCCCCTTTCTGCACGGCGCCTGGCAACGCTAGGGACGCCGTGCGCGCTGAGCCGCCAGGTCCCTAGCAACGCTAGGACGCCGTGCGCGCTGAGCCGCCGGGTCCCTAGCAATGCCAGGACGCGTGCGTGCCGAGCCGCCGGGTCCATAGCAACGGGGATGCCACAGGCGGACTGCGTTCCCCGTTGCTGGTGTTTAATTAGTATGCACTCACACATGTTCTCTGGTCGTGCAGCAAGGCAGCTGCACGACATTTTGGGTAATTAGGCTCTGGACTCTGATTGGAGGGTTCCCTGTTTTAAGCCTCCTCAGTGCCTCACACAGACGCCGGTGATAGCTTCCTGCATGCTGCTCATGTTTGGTGAACGTCTGTTCCTGGTCTGCTGTGCCCGGTCTTTCCAGTTTTCTGAGTTCCTGAGTCTTGGAGTAGCCGTCTTATCCTAAGGAGTTCTTCTGGTCCTCGTTTACCTGTGGCAGTCGATAGAGGATCTTGCTTGGTTTCGTGAGTGGCGGCTCCGCCGCAAGTTGCGGCCTAAACCGCTTTCTATTGTTTTCTGTTATTGGAGCATTTGCGGAGGTATCCGCTTCCACAGTCCTCTCCGGTACTCGGCGGTGCGGTGTAGGAGAGTGTACAAGTGGAGTATTTTGTTGTTCTTTTCCCTGGCGGAAATCCGTGCATACTTTAGTTTCAGCTTTGTTAGTAGCCCCTGGCTTTGTTGTTCAGTTAGAGGGCCCATTGTTATCACCCTGTCTCGGTTCACTCTTTGTCTCTCATTAAGACCTGAGGGGGCATCGGAGTTGGGCAGACGTAATCCACCCTTCAAACGCGGCTGCCATGGGCCCAAGCAACCATAGTCTCGCAAGAGTGTATTGACAGCACGGGCGAGACAACGGAGATAGGGTGCCAGGGGCTATTCCCTTTCCATTCCCCTTTCCCAGCATTACGTTCTGGTATTCAGGTCCTACCGTATAAGATCACCCCTGACCTGAGTATCAGAATCATAACACAAGCGAGGTGAGCTTGAGTGCCTGATTAGGATCATAGGCAAAATTATTGTAGTGAGGTTACCTACCATCCATGAGCTCTATTGTTTATGGTCCCGGTGGCATTCCTAGGTACATCAATTCAGTCCCAACGCATGTCGTCCTTCATATGGACCTCATCAAGGGGATAATACTATCGGACAGAGTGGACCTATTTATAGCTAGAGATTAACAACATGAGGGCTCTATATAGCCCTTAGGAAATTACATCACTCCCTGTACTCGTTTCTTCATGAATTAATTAAACTTCTATATCTAAAATCTTATTAATACCAGTATATATACACAATATAGGATAAAACTCATATAATTACTCTCCTTTGTTCAAAAGGAGAGAAATGGTGGTTTTAAATGTGTCAGGATCGGAGGTGGAACACACCCGTCACTTCCACCCGCCGAGTCTGGACGTCACTTCCAGCTGGGTCCCGACGTCTCATGCAGCTCAGACATCAGGACACCTAGTGTTTGGCCACGGAGCGCGATCGTCAGCACGATCGTCACTTCTGCTAGTCGGAGCCCCAAGACTTCCGGTCACGATAGCAGTGGAATGCAAGAAGCATTCCTATATCAATTCAATGTTGGTTTACTTCCGCCCTTAGTACATTATGGCAAAATACAGTCCTGTATCTTCACATACCACACTGCTATGTATATAAGAGAGATTTAGTTCCACGTATCCATAATTTTGAATGGCTATAGTATATTAATAAATACAGATAAGATCCCTCAAATTCATTCCTATCATCAAAATATATATCAAGAAATATTGTAAAATCCATATAGTCCACAATGAGTCATATATAAAATAAAATCTACATTTTTTTCAATTTCTTTATGGGATACAAAAACAGTTCATATAATAATGGCTTCTTTCGATGTGGCACTTTTGACCTAAAAGGTCATCATATACGATAGTTGATCATTAATGTCCAGGTTCTCATTCATCACCAGGTATCAATTTATGAATAAAGCATAGTTTACTGCAAATCATAAAAAAGGGAATCATTAGAATATATATTCCTCATTAAAAATTTAATAGTCTAAAATTGTACATATACAGTACATATCATTAAACTGTATGAGGAAACTAAGATACTGTATAAGAGGAAGGAATCTATTATAGGAATGTGTTATAAAAACGGGGCAATCTCGAAGATTTAATTAAAACCAAGCGGAGATAGGGTTTGTAGTTCAAAGATCCAATACATTTCTCTTATTGACAGTTTATTGAGGATATCTTTCTCCTGGCTTCACAATCTCTATTGCCTTAAATGAAAGCCGGAAGTGATGTCCGGACTTTTTGGGCAGAAGGGACAGGTGCATTCCACTCACGTTCCACCGCCGGTCCTGACACATTTATGAACATTTTTGAACAAAGGAAAGTAATTATACGAGTATTATCCTATATTGTGTATATACTGTATACTGGTATTTGTAAGATTTTAAATATAGAAATTGAATTCATTCATGAAGAAAAGAGTACAGGAAGTGATGTCATTTCCTAAGGGTCATACAGAGCCCTTATGTTGTTAATCTCTAGCTATAAATAGGTCCACTTTGTCCCAAAGTATTATCCCCTTGATGAAGTCCATATGAAGGACGAAACGCGTTGGGACTGAATTGCTGTACCTTGGAATGCCACCTGGACAGATAAGATTTTATTGAATTGTTTTTTTTGTACGTGTGCTACTTACTATTGCCTGCTGTGATATATTTGTTTATGTTTTTAATTGAATTAAATTTATTTTAAAGTAAAACTTGCTTGCAGTGGTGATAAAAAGTATCGTTTTGGGGGGAATGCTTTCCCAAACCACATGCAGGTTTATAGAAAAATAAATAGATGTTTTTAAACAAATATGCAGTTTTAAAACAGTACACACGATATATTTCTCTTTTTCCTTTTTTATGATGATAAACTGATGGTCATAGTTATTATTATTATTATTACCAGTTATTTATATGGCGCACACATATTCCGCAGCACTTTACAGAGAATATTTTGCCCATTCACATCAGTCTCTGCCCCAGTGGAGCTTACAATCTATATTCCCTAACACATGTACACACACACAGACACATTCACGCTAGGGTTAATTTTGTTGGGAGCCAATTAACCTACCAGATTATTTTTGGATTGTGGGAGGAAACCCATGCAAGTACGTGGAGAATATACAAACTCTGCACAGTTGGGACCATGGTGGGAATCGAACCCATAACCCCGGTGCTGTGAGGTAGTAATGCTAACCATTACACCATACGTACTGCCCTATATGACCGAAGACACAGAGAAATAAGCTAACTTTTATCTCAAATTATTTTATCCTCTTCTGCACTATCGCACTTTTTTGAAAAGTCACTTTATTTCAATATTTGCACTAATCAGGCGCTTGAAGCATACCCCTTTATCCACATCCTTTTACTGTGTGATCCACAAGCACACATACTTGTTTTAATCAGCCACCCTAAATCATGGGGGAGTGCCTTAACATATTTATACTGTTGTCATTTTTAAAAATACATCTGAGCGCTTAGTCCTCCCTTGTTTTTTTACTTTCTATGTTGTGTTATTGATCTTAGAGAAGCCGGTGTGCATAAATATCACTTCACTATGTTTAGAAACAGAGGCTTAGACAAAAGGAATGACCTCTGTCAAAGGATTTTTAATGAAGAACCTCAACTTTTACCCAACAGTACACCATTCACGGACGATGTGGATTATTTATTTTGGGAAGCAGAAAGATTACTTACAAAAGAAATAAAAGCTTGGTGGGAGATTAAATGCTTAGAACACTATATTACAGCTAATAGAATCCCAAGAGGCCTAAGGATTTTAAAGAACCCCACTTTCGGTCTGGATAATGAATCCTTTATAAAAAAAATGGGATAGTACACTTCATGATTGCTCTCTTATCCTAATGAAATTAATCATCTTGGAGAAAAAGAGTGTCTAATTAAAAATGAGGAAGATATCAAAATAAAAGAACAGCTATTCATCACCCATCAAGATAAGGAAGTGTTTAAAGCCAATGACCTGGTGTTAACGAAAAAATTAGAGAAAATTGAAGAAGAAATTCTAAAAAGAAAAAAGATTTATTTTTCGAGGGACCGACAGGATTACCTAAACAACAAGATTAAGAACTGTAGCAGATTCAAGGAGGAACGTCCGCAAAAAATTCCAGTATATCAAGATCAAAGGATGAAAAAATGGAAGAATACACCATATAAAATGGGGGGATGAAAGACAAATTTATGCCAAAATAGAAATGAGAACATTTACTCCCCCCGTATGCTAGAGACATTACAATAAGGAACTGTTTCTCAGCCCTACAAATGCTGGAGTGAAATAGCGACTCAGATTTTTTTATCCCTGGATACAAAACAGGAGAATACAAGATCGGAGAAAAGGACTTTTTTCAAAGAAAGATTCAAAGCTCCCTCACCCATAAAAAGAAGATTTCCCGAAGAAGAGGTTCAAGTGACAGTGGGAGGAGGAAACTTCAAAAAGAGATATCAACCCCAGTAGATCCAAAGAGAAATGGCATCTTCAATTTATCAAAACACACACTTAATTCTGCAGAAGTATCTTTATTAAGCAAAGGCCTCAAGTTTGCACCAATTAAACAGATGAACAGTTTTGAAACATTTATTGACCGGAATAAATTCATATGATCTCTCACCCTAAAAAGACATTTTGCAAAGATTGATAATGAATTCACATCATCCAGGGACTCCAAATCTGGTCTAAAAAGAAAATTGAAGTATTATCCATTAAAATAGAAAGGCAATCATATAAATATTTTTTATGACTTAGGAAAGACCTTTTTGAAAAAAGCCCACTCCACAGAACCAATCAGACTTGATGAAAGCTGAAAAAGAGGCATTGAAGAAACTCCAAAAAGAAGCCAATATTATTATAAAACAGGTGGACAAAGGAGGGGGAATCGTTATCCTGGACCGTGAGGCATATGAAAAAAAAAAGCTTTCAGACTTTTCAGTGATGAGATCGTACAAAATTTTACCACAGGATCCCACAGAGAAGTTCATTGAAGAACTACGAACTCTCCTACTACACTATTTGCACAATAGTGGTTTAGAGAAAGAAGAATACCAATTTTTAATCATTCCTAATCCTGTGATTCCTATCTTTTACTTTCTACCAAAAATCCATAAAACGTTAATTAATCCACCTGGATGACCAATTGTAGCCGGAATTGAATCACTTACTTCCAACTTGTACGCCTACATTGACATCTTTCTACGCAAATATGTTATGGAATTACCCTCATACCTTAAAGATACCAATAGTGTTGTGAACTGATGTCAAAGATGAAATGGAAAGACACGTACCTCTGAGTAACAATAGATGTCCAGAGCCTCTATACGTGTATCGAGCATGCGACAGGTATTGCAGCCTGCAGAAAATTCCTGGAAAGAGATACACATTTGTTGGATACACATAGGGATGGCATTTGTGATTTTATCTGCTTCGTTTTGAGTCATAACTATTTTACAATTTTAGACCTTTTTTATATAGACTTGTGGGACCACAATGGGGACAAGCTTTGCTCCCAGCTTCGCAAATCTGCTGATGGGAAGCTGGGAAGACCAAATGATATATATCAACAACCCCTTTTTGAACAACCTTGTAATACACAAGAGATACATCGACAACATTCTCATCATAATGGAGGGGATGGAGGAATCCTTCAAGTGTTTCTTTGATTATATTTGTACAAACACATTTAATCTGAAATTCACCTTTACCTTTAGAAAGGAATCAATTGAATATCTGGATTTGGTACTGTTGGGAGAAGGAGACAACATCAGCACATGCAATTGCATCAAACAGGTGGATATGAATATTTATTTACACTACAAAATCTGTCATGCAGATCATTGGAAATCAAATATACCATAGTTCCAATTCTACCCCATAAAATGCAACTGCACTAAGGAACAGTAATGTATCAAACAACTGGAGAGCTATTCAATGAGATTCTTGGAAAGAGGGTACCTGGAAAATACTGTGAAAAAAGCCTTGGAAAAGACCAATCCAACAAGTAGACAAGATTTATTAAAACACAAACCCCCCAAGAAACAAGATAATTTTGTCCCATTTGTAAGCACTTTCAACTGTCAAGAAAGAACCATTAAGGAATCTTTTAATAAACATAGTAATTTTTTACTTTTAGACCCGGTTTTAAACTAAATCCTTCCAAACACACCAAAAATTGTCTTCAGAAAACCAAAAAGTTTAAAAGAGATACTAACCCCAAGCTTCCTGAGACCTGAACCTTCAAAACACAGAATACCATCAAAAAATGTCAAGGCAATTATAAATGCACCAGCTGTAACATATGCAAATATGTACACCTAATCAGAACAAAGTTTTTTAACCATGACAACACCAAAGAATACAATATTAAAGACTTCATTAAGTGTAATTCAATGATGGTTATATATGTGCTGGAATGCCCTGCGCTTTGAAATACGTAGGGAAAACAAAAAGAGTACTAAAGCTGCGTATACAAGAACATGTCAGAAACATTAAGAATAAAATTATGACTCATGCCATTTATAGACATTTAAGTGCACAATTCCAATCTGGATCACCTTTGATTTAAGGCAATAGAGATTGTGAAGCCAGGAGAAAGGGGTGGTGATATCCTCAATAAACTGTCAAGAAGATAAATGTATTGGAGCTTCGAATTAGAAACCCTATCTTTGCTTGGTTTTAATGAGATCTTCGAGATTGGCCCGTTATTATAACACATTCCTATAATACATTCCTTCTTCTTATACAGTATCTCTTAGTTTACTCATACAGTTTAATGATATGTACTATATATGTACAATTTTAGACTATGAAGTTTTTAATGAGGAATATATATATACTAATGATTCCCTTTTTTATGATTTGCAGTAAACTATGCTTTATTCATAATTGATACCTGGTGATGAATGAGAACCTGGACATTAATGATAGACTATCGTATATGATGACCTTTTAGGACAAAAGTGCCACATCAAAAGAAGCCAGAATTTGGGGACCCATACCTTTTACAATATGAATTATATGGACTGTTTTTGTATCACTTAAAGAAATTAATTTTTTTTAGATTTTATTTTACATATGATTCATTGTGGACTATATGGATTTTACAATATTTCTTGATATATATTTTGATGCTAGGAATGAATTTGAGGGATCTTATCTGTATTTATTAATGTATTTATTAATATACTATAGCCATTTTAAATTATGGATACTGTACGTGGAACTAAACCTCTCTTATATACATAGCAATGTGGTATTTGAAGACACATGACTGTATTTTGCCATGGGCGGAAATAAACCAACTTTGAATTGATATAGGAATGCTTTTTGCGTTACACTGCTATTATGACTGGAAGTCTTGGGGCTCTGACTAGTGGAAGTGCCGATCTTGCTGCCGATCACGCTCTGCGGCCCAACACTAGCTGTCCTGACGTCTGAGTTGTAGGAGACGTCGGGACCCAGCCGGAAGTGAAGCCCGGACTCGGCGGGCAGAAGTGATGGGTGCATTCCATCCGCGTTCCACCGCCAGTCCTGACATTTAAAACCACTGTTTCTCTCCTTTTGAACAGAGGGGAGTAATTATATGAGTTTTATCCTAAATTGTGTATATAAACTGGTATTAGTAAGAATTTAAATATAGAAATGTAATTCATTCATGAAGAAATGAGTACAGGAAGTGATGTCATTTCCTAAGGGCCATACAGAGCCCTCATGTTGTTAATCTCGAGATATAAATAGGTCCACTCTGCCCCATAGTATTAACCCCTTGATGAAGTCCATATGAAGGACGACACGCGTTGGGACTGAATTGCTGTACCTAGGAATGCCACCTGGACAGATAAGCTTTTATTGAATTGTTTTTCTTGTACGTGTGCTACTTACTATTGCCTGCTGTCATATATTTATGTTTTTAATTGAATTAAATCTATTTTAAAGTAAAACTTGCTTGCAGTGCTAATAAATAAAATATTTTTTTGGGGAATGCTTTCCCAAACCACATGCAGGTTTATAGAAAAATAAATAGATGTTTTTTTTTTTAACAAATATGCAGTTTTAAAGCAGTACACACAATATATTTCTCTTTTTCATTTTTTATGATGATAAACTGATGGTCATATGGCCGAAGACAGAGTAATAAGCTAAGTTTTATCCCAAAAATATTTTATCCTCTTCGGCACTTTCGCACTTTTTGAAAAGTCATTTTATTTCAATATTTGCACTAATCAGGTGCTTAAAGCATACACCTTTATCCACATGTAATGTAATCTAGCCTGGCAAATGTTAACAACACTAAAAGAGCCTGAAGGGACTGGAGTGGACAGATAGGTCAGCTCAGCAGCACTGTAGTGGATGGACACTGGACAGATAGGTCAGAGCAGCACTGCTGTAGATGGACAGATAGGTCAAGCACAGACCATTGGCAGCACACAACTCTCCAGCATCCGCTGTGTAGGCCCCAGGGCAAAGCAATGTAGGGAGAACACTAAAATGTAGAAGGGGCATTTGGGCTTAATGAAGTGGCCTGGCACATGACTTCCAGGGTTGTCGGGGGTGGAGCGGGGTGGGTAGTGGAGTGTGCTTAACATTCATCATTTTCTGGTGGGAAGACAGCTTGCTTTACTGCAGATATCTCCAGTTCCTGGAAATAGATTTCTTAGCTTTTAATGACATAAAAACTTTTAGGAGGTACTGGGGACTTAAGGATCAGAGTTCAGGAGCCAGAACAATCCACTGACAAAAATATAAAAGATACCAGGTGTGTGGAGCTAGAGTGTGGACAAGCTGCTGGAAGACTGATATCTCTGGTTACTGGGCATAGTAAAGACAAGCTGCCAATGTCCACTGAAAGGGGAGAGTCCCAGCTTTTGAAGTATGGCATCATAAAAACTCTACCTCAGACAGAACTGACAGGTATCTGTCTGGGAAAAGCAATTAACAGGCTCGGATGGGGAACACTGCTTTGAAGTCGTATATCTCCGGTTCCCCAGGGCTGAGTTTCAAAAATCTGGCACCCCTGGAAAAAGGGGACCCTTTGCTATCATACTAGGGCTATATACTCCTGGGGCCCTTGGGCATCTGCCCATTGAGCCCATACAAAAAGTCGGCCCTGCCTGAATCACTGCTGCAGGGACTATTATTGAATCCAAAACTCACAAAAGCCAACAATGACGTTTTGCCTAGTTTTGGAATCCTAGCCTGGTGGAAAAGCCCAAGCCAGGGCTCAGATTTTCTTAAGACCTTGAAGTTCAGGTGGGCTCAGTTTTCCAATAACCGAGCCCACAGAACTACACTTATAATACTGTATTCTTGTACTTCATTAATGCAAGTTTTGCCTACCTATATTTCTCATGTTCTGCTAAAATGGCAAAAGTTGTATATATGATTGAGACTGCACTGATGAACAGCACAGGACTTTTGGGTGTATGTACTAAGCCTTGGGGAGAAATAAGTGGATGGACATAAAGTACCAGCCAATCAGCTCCTAACTGCCATGTTACATGATGAGTTTGAAAAATGGCAGGAGCTGGTTGGTTGGTACTTCATCTCTGTCCACTTTATTTCTCTATTTCCCTTTATTGCTCTCCAAGGCTTAATACATAAACCCCTTTACCTTTGATTCTGTGGACTTGGGAGCAATGGTTCTACTTGGTGAGCCAAAGCACACTGTCCATTTCCTGTCCACAACCTCTGTATACTGTTGGATTTATAAATCTGGCAGTTAGTTGCACAAACTTTTGCATACTGTTAGGGTTAGGCTGCAGGAAGGGATGTTTAGGGGGCGAGGGGTAACTTCCTTCCCAACCCAAGTTGGGATTCTAAACAGTGGAATGCAGCGGTCTGTATTCTGCAAATGAAAATAAATAGAGCCCTGAGAAGGGGTTTAATCAATGCTCGGAGAGAGATAAAATTATGAGAGACAATGTACCAGCCAGTCAGCTTCTGCCTTACATTTTACAGGCTGTTTTTGAAAAATGTCTGATTGGTTTATACTTTATCTCTCACAATTTTATCTCTCTTCAATATTTCATAAATACCCCCCTTAAAAGTTTCATTATAATAATGAGTGCATTTTCTTAAAACCAACTTCTTTTTCCTCATATAAGACACAGCAGCAGAGCTGTAGCTCATTGTACACACTTCTATTGGTTATCAGACAAATTCCAGACTCTTCAGCTGAAGAGGTATTCATAGGGGGTTTGTGAGCTTGGACAGCAGTCAGCAGTGACTGTAGCAATCACTTTGAAATGAGTGGAGAGAGATCTTTTCTAGTTCACATCCCCCTCGATCTTTCTGTCTTTCTTTCTTTCTTGGTGTCTTGCTGACAGCTGGAGCCCAGTGGCATATGCCCTCCATTGTCTTTGGGAGTTATGTCACTGATTCAGGTACCAAACGCTTGTCACTTGGAAAATTGATCTGACCCTACCTTTCCCTAGGTCGTCCAATGGATAACAGCCTCTGTTGCCCTGCTGCTGTTCACTGACCTCTTGTTTATATTTGCAGCCATTGACTGGTCTACAGTGAGAAGGTCAACAATAATAAGGTCGATAACATATGGTCAACAGCTAAATGTCGACATAACAGAGACAGAACAAAAAATATGGACATCCAAACTGTTTGCACAAGAGAAAGGTTGAAACATAACTAAGTCACAAGAAAAGGTTGACCAAACATAGGTGGTCATTCCGAGTTGATTGCTCGCTAGCAGTTTTTAGCAGTCATGCAAACGCTAAGCCGCCATCCTCTGGGAGTATATTTTAGCTTAGCAGAAGTGCGAACGAAAGGATCTCAGAGCGGCTACAAAAAAAATGTGATCAGTTTTAGAATAGCTCCAGACCTACTCCTAGCTTGTGATCACATCAGACTGTTCAGTTCTAGCTTTGACGTCACAAACACGCCCTGCGTTCTCCCAGCCACGCCTGCATTTTTCCTGGCACGCCTGCATTTTTTCGAACACTCCCTGAAAATGGTCAGTTTGCACCCAGAAACGCCCAATTAATGTCAATCACTCTGCGGCCAGCAGTGCGACTGAAAAGCTTTGCTAGACCTTGTGTGAAACAGCATCGGCTGTTATGAAAGTACATTGCACTGCATACGCATGCACATAAGTTCCGATTTTTTGCTTCATCGCTGTGCAGCGAACATTTTCAGCTAGCGATCAACTCGTTATGACCCCCATACTGTACTGCAATGTTGATTGTGCACATTAGACAAAGACAAATCATCGACAATTAAATTATCGGCATTATGTAAATTAGACACCCAATGTCAAGAAAGAAAATATTTACAGAACAACATGCAAACAGCTATGAGTTTGACCATAAAAACCCAGTCAACAACCAGTAGTTTGACAAGAGATACGTCAAAATAGAAAAATGTTGATAGTTATTAAAACAACGGTCGACACCTTGTAGGTCAACAAGGAAAATGTTGACATAAAATGATAAAAATCTGTCAGAACAGACAGGTAACCAACCATAAGCTCCGTAAGCGTAATGCACCAGGTCAGGAGCTACTCCAGGTTTTTGGAAGACCTGCATGATTATGGCCAAGAATTTGATATACAGTTTAGAGCAATCCATGAAAATATAGTGGTGGTATTCCAAGAACCCCAAATAAATTGGAGGTGTGGCATGGAAGATGAAATACTGTCCTAGGACATAAAAAATTGGGTTAAACAAGCTAATAAATTGTCTATTGCAAGATCAGCAGATAACAATCTATATATATATATAAAAATGGATCTATGTGTGTATGTATGTGTGCGTGTGTGTGTGTGTGTGTGTGTGTGTGTGTGTGTGTGTGTGTGTGTGTCTGTGTGTGTGTGTGTGTATGTATGTATGTTCCGGCATAACTCTGGAATGCCTATAGCAATTTACACTAAACTTGGTACACATATGACTTACAATCTGGCAACAAATACTGTGCTGGGTAAGACACCCCTAGCACCCGTAGGGGTGGGGGTGGGAAGGGGGTGACATGTAAAAATCCATAGTTTGCGGGCATATCTCTTGAATGCCTGGAGCAATTTACAACAAACTTGGTACACATATGACTTACAATCTGGTAAAAAATTCTGTGGGGGTAAGACACCCCTAGAGCTGGGGGTGTGCAGGGGGTGACATGTAAAAATCCATAGATTTTGGGCATAACTCTGGAATTCATGGAGTAATTTAAACTAAACTTGGTACACATATGACTTACATATGACAATCTGGCACAAAATACTTGGGGGTAAGACACCCCTAGCACCCCTAGGGGTGGAGGTGGAGGTGGGGGTGGGTAATGCCTCTGCTCCTACCCATGTGTGCCTCTGTGTAAATTGCCTGGAGAAATTTACACAGAGGCACACATGGGTAGGGGCAGAGGCACCCATGGGAAGGGGCAGAGGTACACACAGGTAAGGATAGAGGCACCCACGGGTAGGGGCAGAGGCACCCACGGGTAGGGGCAGAGGCACCCACGGGTAGGGGCAGAGGCACCCACGGGTAGGGGCAGAGGCACCCACGGGTAGGGGCAGAGGCACCCACGGGTAGGGGCAGAGGCACCCACTGGCAGGGGCAGAGGCACACACTGGCAGGGGCAGAGGCACACACTGGTAGGGGCAGAGGCACCCACAGGTAAGGATAGAGGTACAGATGGGTAGGGGCAGAGGCACACACTGGTAGGGGCAGATGCACATATGGGTAGGGACAGAGGGTAGGGGCAGAGGCACCCACAGGTAGGGGTAGAGGCACACACGGGTAAGGATAGAGACACACATGGGTAGGGGCAGAGGCACCCACGGGTAGGGGCAGAGGCACCCACGGGTAGGGGCAGAGGCACACACAGGTATGGGCAGAGGCACACACAGTTAAGGATAGAGGCACAGATTGGTAGGGGCAGAGGCACCAATGGGTAGGGGCAGAGGCACCAATGGGTAGGGGCAGAGGCACACATGGGCAGGGGCAGAGGCACACATGAGCAGAGGCATACACGGGTAGGGGCAGAGGCACAACAGGTAGGGATAGAGACACACACGGGTAGGGACATAGGAATACACTGGTAGGGACATAGGAACACATGGGTAGGGACATATAAATACACTGGTAGGGACATAGGAACACACGGGTAGGGATATAGGCACACACGGTTAGGGATATAGGCACACACGGGTAGGGGCAGAGGCATACACAGGTAGGGGCAAAGACACAACAGGTAGGGATAGAGGCACACACGGGTAGGGACATAGGCATAAAGGTAGGAGCAGGGGCACCTATGTGTAAGGGCAGATGCACACGGGTAGGAGCAGAGGCACACACAGGTGAGGGCAGAGGCATACTTTAGTTTCGAAGCTAGGCAAGGAGACCTAGGGCCCTTTGACATAGAGTCAGCATGCAAACCTAACATATGTAACATACAGTGGGTGGAACTTGGCCTGTCGTCCGACGTCCCAGCATTTACAGCATCAGAGGCGGGACGGGGCAGAGAAGGAGGCGGATTATTCTCCTCAGCACCAGCATTTTGACAGCATCAATCCGGGGGAATCCCAGAGGTGCGGCCTCACAAAGATTGCCATTATTCTTTAAATTCCGTAGCGAAGCACGGGTATTCATCTAGTAAGACAAATAAAATTAAAATAAAAAAGCAAATGTCCCTTGTACAACACCTGAATAAGAAAATAAAGCATGTGAGAGACTGCACTTAAAACTAGAGATGTGCACAGGACATTTTTCGGGTTTTGTGTTTTGGTTTTGGATTCGGTTCCGCGGCCGTGTTTTGGATTCGGACGCGTTTTGGCAAAACCTCCCTCAAAAATTTTTTGTCGGATTCGGGTGTTTTTTTTTTCAAAAACCCCTCAAAAACAGCTTAAATCATAGAATTTGGGGGTCACTTTGATCCCATAGTATTATTAACCTCAATAACCATAATTTCCACTAATTTCCAGTCTATTCTGAACACCTCACAATATTATTTTCAGTCCCTAAATTTGCACCGAGGTCGCTGGATGACTAAGCTAAGCGACCCAAGTGGCCGGCACAAACTCCTGGCCCATCTAGGAGTGGCACTGCAGTGTCAGACAGGATGGCACTTAAAAAAATTGGCCACAAACATCACATGATGCAAAGATAAATGAAAGAAAAAAGAGGTGCAAGATTGAATTGCCCTTGGGCCCTCCCACCCACCCTTATGTTGTATAAACAGGACATGCACACTTTAACAAACCCATCATTTCAGCGACAGGGTCTGCCACATGACTGTGACTGAAATTACTGGTTGGTTTGGGCTCCCACCAATAAAGAAGCAATCAATCTCTCCTTGCACAAACTGGCTCTACAGAGGCAAGATGTCCACCTCCTCCTCATCGTCTGATTCCTCACCCCTTTGTCTGTGTACATCCCCCTCCTCACAGATTATTAATTCCTCCCCACTGGAATCCACCATCTCAGGTCCCTGTGTACTTTCTGGAGGCAATTGCTGGATAATGTCTCCACGGAGGAATTGATTATAATTCATTTTGATTAACATCATCTTCTCCACATTTTCTGGAAGTAACCTCGTACGCCGATTGCTGACAAGGTGAGTACACACTGGAGGGGAGGCAACTTAGGTAAAATAAAGCCAGTTTGTGCAAGGGTCTCCAAATTGCCTCTTTTTTCTGCCAGTATACGTACGGACTGTCTGACGTGCCTACTTGGATGCGGTCACTCATATAATCCTCCACCATTCTTTCAATGGTGACAGAATCATATGCAGTGACAGTAGATGACATGTCAGTAATCGTTGGCAGGTCCTTCAGTCCGGACCAGATGTCAGCACTCGCTCCAGACTGCCCTGCATCACCGCCAGCGGGTGGTCTCGGAATTCTTAGCCTTTTCCTCGCAGCCCCAGTTGCGGGAGAATGTGAAGGAGGAGCTATTGACGGGTCACGTTCCGCTTGACTTGACAAGTGTCTCATCAGCAGGTCATTGCACCTCTGCAGACTTGTGTCTGCCGGAAAGAGAGATACAACATAGGCTTTAAACCTAGGATCGAGCACGGTGGCCAAAATGTAGTGCTCTGATTTCAGCAAATTGACCACCAGTGAATCCTGGTTAAGCGAATTAAGGGATCCATCCACAAGTACCACATGCCTAGCGGAATTGCTCCGTTTTAGCTCCTCCTACAATCTCTCCAGCTTCTTCTGCAAAAGCCTGATGAGGGGAATGACCTGACTCAGGCTGGCAGTGTCTGAACTGACTTCACGTGTGGCAAGTTCGAAGGGTTGCAGAACCTTGCACAACGTTGAAATCATTCTCCACTGCGCTTGAGTCAGGTGCATTCCCCCTCCTTTGCCTATATCATAGGCAGATGTATAGGCTTGGATGGCCTTTTGCTGCTCCTCCATCCTCTGAAGCATATAGAGGGTTGAATTCCACCTCGTTACCACCTCTTGCTTCAGATGATGGCGGGGCAGGTTCAGGAGTGTTTGCTGGTGCTCCAGTCTTCGGCACGCGGTGGCTGAATGCCGAAAGTGGCCTGCAATTCTTCGGGCCACCGACAGCATCTCTTGCACGCCCCTGTCGTTTTTAAAAAAAATTCTGCACCACCAAATTCAATGTATGTGCAAAACATGGGACGTGCTGGAATTTGCCCACATGTAATGCACGCACAATATTGGTGGCGTTGTCCGATGTCACAAATCCCCAGGAGAGTCCAATTGGGGTAAGCCATTCTGCGATGATCTTCCTCAGTTTCCGTAAGAGGTTGTCAGCTGTGTGCCTCTTATGGAAAGTGGTGATACAAAGCAGCCTGCCTAGAAATGAGTTGGCATTTGCGAGATGCTGCTACTGGTGCCGCCGCTGCTGTTCTTGCTGCGGGAGGCAATACATCTACCCAGTGGGCTGTCACAGTCATATAGTCCTGAGTCTGCCCTGCTCCACTTGTCCACATGTCCGTGGTTAAGTGGACATTGGGTACAACTGCATTTTTTAGGACACTGGTGACTCTTTTTCTGACATCTGTGTACAGTCTCGGTATCGCTTGCCTAGAGAAATGGAACCTAGATAATATTTGGTACCGGGGACACAGTACCTCAATCAATTCTCTAATTCCCTGTGAATTAACGGTGGATACCGGACACACGTTTAACACCACCACAGCTGCCAAGACCTGAGTTATCCGCTTTGCAGCAGGATGACTGCTGTGATATTTCATCTTCCTCGCAAAGGACTGTTGGACAGTCAATTGCTTACTGGAAGTAGTACAAGTGGTCTTCCGACTTCCCCTCTGGGATCCAACTCCCAACAGCAACAACAGCAGCGCCAGCAGCAGTAGGCGTTACACTGAAGGATGCATCGGAGGAATCCCAGGAAGGAGAGGACTCGTCAGACTTGCCAGTGACATGGCCTGCAGGACTATTGGCTTTCCTGTGTAAGGAGGAAATTGATACTGAGGGAGTTGGTTGTGTGGTTTGCAGGAGCTTGGTTACAAGAGGAAGGGATTTAGTTGTCAGTGTACTGCTTCCGCTGTCACCCAAAGTTTTTGAACTTGTCAATGACTTCTGATGAATGCGCTCCAGGTGACGTATAAGGGAGGATGTTCCTAGGTGGTTAACGTCCTTACCCCTACTTATTACAGCTTGACAAAGGCAACACACGACTTGACACCAGATGTCCGCATTTCTGTTGAAATAATTCCACACCAAAGAGGTGATTTTTTTTTTGTAATTTGACCAGGCATGTCAATGGCCATATTCGTCCCACGGACAACAGGTGTCTCCCCGGATGCCTGACTTAAACAAACCACCTCACCATCAGAATCCTCCTTGTCAATTTCCTCCTCAGCGCCAGCAACACCCAAATCCTCATCCTGGTGTACTTCAACAGTGACATCTTCAATTTGACTATCAGGAACTGGACTGCGGGTGCTCCTTCCAGCACTTGCAGGGGGCGTGCAAATGGTGGAAAGTGCCACCTCTTCCCGTCCAGTGTTGGGAAGGTCAGGCATCGCAACCGACACAATTGGACTCTCCTTGGGGAATTGTGATTTAGATGAACGTACAGTTCTTTGCTGTGCTTTTGCCACCTTAAGTCTTTTCATTTTTCTAGCGGGAGGATGAGTGCTTCCATCCTCATGTGAAGCTGAACCACTAGCCATGAACATAGGCCAGGGCCTCAGCCGTTCCTTGCCACTCCGTGTCGTAAATGGCATATTGGCAAGTTTACGCTTCTCATCAGATGCTTTTAATTTTGATTTTTGGGTCATTTTACTGAACTTTTGTTTTTTGGATTTTTCATGCTCTCTACTATGACATTGGGCATCGGCCTTGGCACACGACGGTGATGGCATTTCATCGTCTCGGCCATGACTAGTGGCAGCAGCTTCAGCACGAGGTGGAAGTGGATCTTCATCTTTCCCTATTTTACCCTCCACATTTTTGTTCTCCATTTTTTAATGTGTGGAATTATATGCCAGTAATATATCAATAGCAATGGCCTACTGTACCGTACTGCTATATATATATATATATATATATATATATACTGGTGGTCAGCAAAATTCTGCACTGTCCTCCTACTATATACTGAGCACAACTACAATGCAGCACAGATATGGATAGTATACTTGACGACACAGAGGTAGAGCAATAGACTACTGTATCGTACTGCTATATATTTACTGGTGGTCAGCAAAATTCTGCACTGTCCTCCTACTATATACTGTGCACAACTACAAAGCAGCACAGATATGGATAGTATACTTGACGACACAGAGGTAGAGCAATGGACTACTGTACCATACTGCTATATATATATACTGGTGGTCAGCAAAATTCTGCACTGTCCTCCTACTATATACTGCGCACAACTACAATGCAGCACAGATATGGAGCGTTTTCAGTCAAAGAACGTAGATATTTGCAGCACACTGAGCACAGATATTTGCAGCACACTGAACACAGAAACTGAGAAAACGCAGCCACGTCCTCTCGCTATCATCTCCAATGCATGAGTGAAAATGGCGGTGACACACGGCTCTTTATATGCAATACAAATCTCGCGAGAATACGACAGCGGGATGATGACGTTCGGGCGCGTTCGTGTTAACCGAGCAAGGCGAGAAGATCCGAGGCTGCCTCGGAACCGTGTATAATGGGTGAAGTTCGGGAGGGTTCGGATCTCGAGGAACCGAACCCGCGCTCATCTCTACTTAAAACACATTTTGCACAAATATGGAGCTAGGTGTAATGGACTTTCTCTGTGTAATTGTTACAACTTAAATCTAAGTTGTTAAATAAAGCTAAGACTGAAAACCTTAAACCTGCAACATATTGCACTTGTAAGCAGTAGCTATTGCTTACATAGAAGCAGCAGTGATTGCTCTAAAAAGTTAATGCAGCAGGAGGCTTCACAAAACCTGCATGTATTACTGATCCAAGCTGCATCCTAGGACGCAATATCGGATAATCTGTGACACCATCATCCGGCTGCGTAACCCATGGAGTCACGTTAGACGGTTGCTGCAGGAGCTACCAAGAGACCAGGAACTCTCCATCCTCTAACGGAGATCCTGGCCTTGTCCCTCCCACTGCAATGGTGGCATCACACCTCTGTTATGAGAAACTGAAACCAACGCGTTTTGACATTCCAAATATTTTTGGACAGAATTTACAATTAAAAAAACCCTGGGCAAAAATATGACAAAAGTGGGAGGTGAGAATAGAGAAGAACTAATTACATTTAACAAAACAAAGAAAACAATCTCTCCAAAAGTACCTTTTATCACAAAGTAGAAGTTATTCTGAAGGACTGGAAAAATAATCACTGACACTTATTAGATTTGGACCCAGATCTCCAAGAAATCATCTATTTAAAACCCATGATCATCTATAAGAAATGACAAATTCTTAAGAATTTTAAGTTGCATATCTCTAACTCTAAAGATTTACAAGGCATTAAATAAAGGATTCCATTTCTGCAATAATTGCGGATGATGCAGAAATTTGAAAATGAAGACTACTAAACCCGCATAGAAAGGGAACAGACATGAAATAAGGAAACATCTAAATTGCAACACAGAAGGATGATATACCTTTTGGAATGCCCCTGTGGTCTGCACTGGGGTGCAGTTAATATCCCGGCTGTTGGGATTCCAGAGTTCAGGAGACCGAACCAGAATCCAGACAGCTGATGAAATGCTGCCGGTCGGAATCCCGACAAATGGCGATTATTCCTACTCAGTTGGTTGGTCCATGCCACCAACTGGGTGGGAATATAACCCGAAGGGTGGTGAGTGCAGCGAGCCCACGAGGTGATTAGTACCGGGATTCTGACAGAAGTGATGCTACTGTCGGTATAGTGACAGCCAGCATATCGTCTGCTGGGCATATGTATTCCGCCTGCACTATTTAGGCTGCACAAAAAGAAAATTCAGAACAAGAATTACAGAACACATATAAAACATTAAGAGAGGTGTGGAATCACACAGATGGCCTGATTCACTACCGTTTGCAAATGTGAGATTGCACGCAAAGAGCGGTTATCGGCAGAGTGCGCATGTGCTGCAAATGCATTGCTCGTGCCCAAAGGGTGAAATGCAATCCCACTGCATATGCAGCCTAATTGTAAAGAGAACATATTTCGATTGACAGGAAGTGACTGTTTGTAGGTGGTAACATAGTGTTTGTGGGGAATGGTTGGGAAAATCCAGACATGTCATGTCCGTTTTCGGGGTGGTTATCTGACATCATCCATGAACGCTGTATACAAAAACATGGCACCCTTTGCAACTGCATTCTCATTGATTTGAGTATACTGGGGTCAGTCGCAAATGTTAATGGTAATCATTTTTTGCATATGCATTGCGATTCTGCTAATGCAAATGCAGATTTGTGAATGCATTGGTGGGCATTTTTTATCCTTTCAGGTCGGCTCTTCACATGCGAGCTTTAGCAATAGCAGATTGGTGAAAATTGCTCTCTCAGCCTCAGTAGTGATCCATAGTGAATTAGGCCCAGTGTCTCTAATTACTTTTCAGTACATCATGCAAAAAATCCAAAGGGACTTATATTTGTAGCAATTTACCAGGTAACCAGGTAAAGAGAAACTGGAGAGTTGGAGATTACAAAAAATAAAGAAGAAACCAAGGTACCGTAGGACACCAAGTGGATTTACAGACTGAAAACACTAGGCAGATGGATTCAATTTAGATTTGATCTGGGGTAATTTTTACAAATATACTGTAATTAACAACCTGTAAGCAGTCATCCCTATTTAGACATGGAAATAAACTTAATTTGATTTATATTTCATCCATATATTTTAACCACTTAACAAGCTAATATTTTTTCCCAAAAATGCTCAAAATTTTTCAGGGATTTTTATGATTGAATTAGGTTAAGAACATTTGTTTAAAATATATCCAACATAACTGTAATTAAAATAAAAAATACTTAAAAAAAACCCCCATTAGTACAAACATTAATAGCTGGGAGTGGCACCAGGCTGCCTGATCAGCAGTGATTGGATGTGTGGCAGGCACTAGGAGAGGGACCCATGAAGCAAAGGGCCATGAAGTCCCTCTGAAAATGATAGCTGCTGGAAGATTTACTGCCACCAGCCGCACAGTGGGCATTTCTGAGTGGTTGGATCAGATGTGACTATATCATGGACAGCCCATCCTGGGGGTAAATTTACTAAGATGGTAGTTCTATTTAAGATGGGATGTTACCCATAGCAACCAATCAGATTCCAGGTATTATCTTCTAGAAGGTGCTAGATAAATGAGAAGTAGAATCTGATTGGTTGCTATGGGCAACATCTCATCTTAACTAAAACTCCCATCTTAGTAAATTTACCCCTTGGTGTGTTTGCATCTGATGCGACCATGGCATGAAAGCTGTTCATTGATTCGCATTGTTAGTTTCAACAGATACATTGGACCTACAGGTATTTTAACCCTGCTACAGAGGATTGTTATTACTGAGACAGCAAATAAGATGCACATTTTTCTAGCATTTAATCAGTATCTAGTTTAAGTGGGTAAGGTGTTAATTATTCTAAGTGGAGAACAATTTTTTTTCTAAAGAAGCTATAAATAAAACTTATGGATTTTAGTAATTAATCATACAAACACTAGTTAAAAGCCTGTCAAAATGACGGACACCAGGGCCGGATTAAAGGGGGGTGGTCGCTACTCACATAGGAGCTGCCGGGTTTCTGGAGGATTAGATAGAATAGATAGATTAGATAAATGCTGTATATCTGTAATGGGAAGACTATAATGATGCTGCACTACCAGTACTGGTATGTGTAAGCTCACCAGTCTCTGCACTGCTCCTGGCAAGTCTGGGGGTAGAGGAGGCCAGTAGCCACCAGCAGCTGGCTAGAAGAGTCTGAGCATGGCCTGTGTGGGGAGTGGGAGGGGCTAGCACAGGACCCCGTCCCTCCACCAGCACACAGTATACAGGTTATATAAAGCAGCTGAGCCATTATCTCCCTCCCTCTTACCCACATCATCTGCAGGCCCAGCATTGACCCCTCCTCCTCCCGGTCATGGGCACTGCTCATCCCACACAGGGACTCACCACTTCCCTTTGGACTGATTCATCTTCTCCCCCCCACCAGTATGAGGCCAAATATGTCCCTGGTGCCTCCGCTCTGAGCGCTGGGGACGTCTGGTGGTTCCTGCATCCGTTTCCTGGTTTCTGCTGAGTCCCAGGATGGCAAGTAACCTTGCAGCATGGTATATGGAGGAGGGGGAGCAGTGTATGAAGTATATGGCCAAAGGAGTATATGAAGGATGGGGATACCTTGTATATAGGGGGCACTACATGAAGGGGAATGAGGGTGCAGTATGTATATAGTGGTAGTATACGGTGGGAGGTGCAGAATATGGAAGATGATAGGGGTGCATTGTATGAGGAGCAGAGTTAGCCTTTTATATATAATGATTCTATTAAATTAGACAGACAATCTCTCCTCTCCTCTGTAACTAACCAACCAGAGGGAATTAGACAAGATAAAAAAAGCCATCACATTGAAAAGAGTTACTTATGTTGATGAAACATTGGATCTGTTATTGACCGATTCACAGTGGCCCATGCACTCACTGCCTTGATGTCAAACTGCCCGTTCCCCATTCTCGGTTTCTAGCTTTCACCTTCAAAGCTGGGAAGACGGAGAGTGCATAGATATGGAGGAATTACAGCAACTGAGTATCCTGTGAAATCCCCAAATTATCATCAATAACTGGGGACTTGCAATTAAAAACAGATGTCCATTCCTCACTACCAGTCCTTGCTTTGAACAGCGCTGCCGGAACATTGAGAGTCATCCAGGAACACTAACAGCTGCATACCTTGGAAGATCCCAGCATTACCATCAGCCACTGGGGATCCATAGAAACAGATGGTAGTGAACAGCAGCCAGTCAGCAGAGGCCATGATCTGTAACATCATGGGACAATCTAGGGCATGCATGTCCAAACTGCGGCCCTCCAGCTGTTGAGAAACTACACATCCCAGCATTCCCTGACACAGCTTTAGCATTCACTGACAGCAAAACTGTGTTAGGGCATGCTGGGATATGTAGTTTCACAGCAGCTGGAGGGCCGCAGTTTGGACATGCCTGATCTAGGGAAAGGAATGGTCAAATCACTTTCCAAGTCACAAGTGTTTGCTCACTGAACTATTCACTAGAAGAGCTTTAACATTTATTCTTTCCTGTTGTCTGCATCTACTTCTAGATGTATGGATATCCTGATTCTGAGTTGCACATAATGACAATACAATTGTGAATGGAATGCTAAAGAGACTATTGGTCTAATTCAGAAGTGGACGCAAATCTGATGTTTGTGCATTTTAGCATTTTTTTTTACTATATCCACCTCTGAATCAGGCCCTATATGCACATATACTGAGATATACACATCTATGTAATTGCACGGCCTCATTCTTCAATGCATGCAAAGTAGCTGTAGTCAGTCTTTGGCACTTACGCGTACCCAATACTAATTTACTAATTGCAAGAGATCATTTTTGATTTGGTGTCCTTTTTTCATATACCTGAGTTAGAATAGAACTATGCTACATCCCCACAACACACCTTTGAAATGGTTCTCTTGCATGCATTTGCCGCAGTCGCCAACCAGAAATGCTCATTTAGCAGGCACAAAAAAAAAAATTGCTGTGGCACTTTTATAGAGCATTTGAATAGCATTATTTTTGTACACCTGAGTCCATTAGGATGGAACTCCCCGGTCTCAAGGGAAAGGCAATGTTTTCAAGGGACCAGTCGAACATTGTCTTGAAATCTTTATTTGGCCACATGTACTGTAGGAGAAATGGCCATATCACTAAATGGGTAACTCAGAGGAACCTGAGTGGTTTGAGTGTTTTTTGAACCCCTAACTGCAGTTGCATCATGATAATTTTATACTGTAGTCGATTTTTATGGAGAGAAGATATTGTGATTTACAAATCTAAATTTATACGTTAAGCAATCATCTCTCTCAGGGGCAGATTTATTAAGCTTGGAGAAGTGATAAAGTGGAAGGTGATAATGCACCAGCCAGTCAGCTCCTATCTTCCATGTTACAGGCTGGATTTGAAAAATAACAGTTAGGAGCTGACTGGCTGCTGCGTTATCACCTTACACTTTATCACTTCTCCAGGGTTAATAAATCTGCCCCAAATCACCTTTCTGGGTACTGTACCTTCTTCAAGAACACAGGAATTTGTATGTACATTCATTGCAATCTTTGTATGAGCACTGGAGCAAATGCAGCAAGTATAGTCAGTTCAGGTATAATGGTTACTTTTGAGGGAATTGACTTTGAAGTAGCTACAACTTGTCTGGAGAGGGTATTATCCTTTCCATTCTAAGAAGCAGATTTATACAGTAAATTTAATAAAAGATAAAGTAGATAATTAAAAATGCCCATCTACCTTGCTGAGATGTTTGGCATATTGCTGTTTTCACTTATTTTAGTTTTTGCAGTCTGTTTCAGTGGTTGTTTGTATATGAGGGCACAAAATATAGAGAAGCAATTTGCCCCCTCTCCACTGTGACCAGATGACTGCCAAGGGTGATATGCAGTGAGAATGTAACAGTTTAAATGGCACAGTGTAGTGCAATGGCGTAAGTTCATCCCAGGTGCCCGGAGGCAAGATAAATGTTGGTGCCCCCCCTTCCCATGCCGACTCTTTGTAAAACAAATTTGAACCTGATTTACGGTTATACAGGCAACAAAAATGCAAGTAAGCATAGATCACCATGAAGGCACAGATTACTGTTCCTATCGTAGTCCACGTGGATCGTTAAGTATGAAAAAGTTCAAAAAAAAGAAAAAAAATGTGAAACTCATGTCGACCTTTTGACATGTCGACCTAGCACATGTTGACCTAGAACCCCTATCGACCTTCCAACCCTGTCGACCTAAACATTGTCGACCTAGACACTGTCGATCTAATGATCCACACCGGGTTTTTCCAAATTATGCATGTACAGTAGCACAGAAAGAATATAAATGTCCCTCTTAATTCCTGGCTACTAGTGCTATAGCAGTCTATGATAGTTTTCAGTAACAAAAATTTTGATGGCAGATAACCACTTGGCCCATCTAGCCTGCCCATGTACACACACACTTGGGTTCATTTTTGTTGAGTGACAATGAACTTACCAGTATATTTTTTGATTGTGGGAGAAAACCCACACAAGCATGGGGAGAATATACAAACTCCACACAGTTAGGCCCATGGTGAGAGTAAAACCCATGACCTCAGTGCTGCAAGGGAGTAATGTTATCCATTACACCGTCCATACTGCCCATTACAACATCCATACTGCCTGTAACTTACGTTTTTAAAGTGGAAGTTCCATATAGACAAATTACATCACAGTAACACCCAGCCAGCGCTCTGCCTACAGGCAAGTAGAATGGACTTGAAGATATACAAATAAGTGGCCAGTCTGGCATTGAGAGGTCAAGCAAATAGGAGATCAACACAAAGAGCAATGTGCAATGGAAGGGGACTGAGAATTGGGGACAGTGTGAAATGTTCATACGCTAGCCATGGTCTAAGCTGTGTTTACTGTCTGGGAGCCGCATTCATCTATGACACAGGTTCTCAAACTCAGTCCTCAGGGCCCCACACAGTGCATGTTTTGCAGTTCTCCTCACAGAATCGCAAGTGACATAATTAGCTCCACCTGTGGACCTTTTAAAATGTGTCTGTGAGTAATTAATACACCTGTGCAACTGCTGGGTGACCTGCAAAACATGCACTGTGTGGGGTCCTGAGGACCGAGTTTGAGAACCACTGATCTATGATATATATATATATATATATATATATATATATATATACACACAGGTTGAGTATCCCATATCCAAATATTCCGAAATACGGAATATTCCGAAATACGGACTTTTTTGAGTGAGAGTGAGATAGTGAAACCTTTGTTTTCTAATGGCTCAATGTACACAAACTTTGTTTAATACACAAAGTTATAAAAAATATTGTATTAAATGACCTTCAGGCTGTGTGTACAAGGTGTATATGAAACATAAATGAATTGTGTGTATGTACACGGACTTTGTTTAATGCAGAAAGTTATTAAAAATATTGGCTAAAATGACCTTCAGGCTGTGTGTATAAGGTATATATGAAACATAATTCCTTCTGTGCTTAGATTTAGGTCCCATCGCCATGATATCTCATTATGGTATGCAATTATTCCAAAATACGGAAAAATCCGATATCCAAAATACCTCCGGTCCCAAGCATTTTGGATAAGGGATACTCAACCTGTATATATATATAGAGAGATATATAGAGATATATATACACAGCAAATGACCCAGCACTACCGTATACCAGAGCTTTAGACACCCGGTGCCTCCAAAAGAGTAATGTGTATACAGCGAACAGCTGTGCGGCACTCAAGGCAATAATGACAGAACTCCAATAATGCTGGTAGACTACCAGCATTATTGGAGTTCTGTCATTATTGCCTTGAGTGCCACACCGCTCTGTGTGTGTGTGTGTGTGTGTGTGTGTGTGTGTGTGTGTGTGTGTGTGTGTGTGTGTGTGTGTGTATGTATGTATATATATATATATATATATATATATATATATAGTGTTCACTCTAGGATTTTTTTAGGGCAGGGTGCTGATCACGGGGAGGGCACATTTTTCATTCGTGAGGGCACATTTTTAAGTTAGAAGGGCAAAATTAGGTACATACTATAATGCTTGGTGCTCCCATTCCTATAGGTGAAAGCATGGACAGTGCGCGCCGAAGCAAAAATTTAGGGGCGTTGTTTCGTGGGGAAGGGGCGTGACCACATAATAGTACCAAATCACATTATACCACACAACAGTGCCGCTTATACACATTGCACCAGGTAGAACCTCCTATACACACTGCGCCAGGTAGAGCACGTTATACATATTGCGCCAGATAGAGCACGTTATACACATTGCACCAGGCAGAGCACTGAGGCACACTGCACCAGGGAGAGAACACTGAGGCACATTGCACCAGGGAGCGAACACTGAGGCACATTGCACCAGGGATAGAGCACTGAGGCACACTGCACCAGGGATAGAGCACTGAGGCACATTGCACCAGGGAGAGAACACTGAGGCACACTGCACCAGGGAGAAAACACTGAGGCACATTGCACCAGGGAGAGAACACTGAGGCACATTGCACCAGGGAGAGAACACTGAGGCACATTGCAACAGGGAGAGAACACTGAGGCACACTGCAACAGGGAGAGAACACTGAGGCACACTGCAACAGGGAGAGAACACTGAGGCACACTGCAACAGGGAGAGAGCACTAGGAGGAAGGGGAGGATGGGCACAGGGCAGATGCAGAGCGGCACTCACCGTTGCAGAGGAGAGCGCTGTGCATCTCTTGATGCTGACGGCGGAGCCCAGGTCAGCGCGCAGCCCCATGGTGAGGGGGAATCATGCCGGAGGACTGGCGGGAGACACCACAGGCTCTGATTGGCTGCTCCTCCCCACTGCACGCTGACCCTGTCTCCGCCTTCAGCTGAGAGATATCAGCGCGGCGGGGGGGAGAAGTGACAGCGTGGCGGGGGGAGAAGTGACAGCGCGGCGGGGGGAGAAGAGCAGTCCTTAGCAGGGCGGGCACAAACGGGCAGGGCAGCATTCTGTCACTCAAAAAAGGGGCAGGGCGCAGCGCCCTGCGAAAGAAGCTTAGAGTGAACACTATATATATATATATATATATATATATATATATATATATATATCCGCTTTGTCCGGCTCTCCCTTTAAGCTGGTTACTGCAGCAGGTGCCCAAACAGAAGGATTACACAAAATAGCAGCAGGTTCGGCACTCACAGTGACTCACACACAGGTACATAGGTGGCAGGGTTAATGGCCATCAGTGTACCTGTGTGTGAGACGAATCACTATGAGTGCCGAACCTGCTGCTATTTTATGTGTATGTGTCAAACCCCCCCCCTCTCTCTTTCCGAAAGTGCTTGCATTTACATACTGAGTGTAGGGTACTTTACAGGAGTCCACGCTCCTGACTGTGACAGCTCCGCTATCCCGCACTACCACTCTCTGCTGGCGGCTAGGCGGCTCTTTTCTTATGTGTCCTGGCGGGCGGCTGCTCTGGGTCGCGGGAGGATGTCACGTGATATCTGCGACCCAGGCCAGAGCACACAGCAGCAGAGAGCACAGAGAGGAGGAGGAGCGAGCGCCGCTGATGCTGATAGCGCTGCGCTCGCTCGTTCGTCAGCTGCTGCTCCTCTAGCAGCTCCTGCTGCACTACAGAAACGTATCGTGTGAACGGAACGGGGGACAACGGAGCATCTGTAGGCGCCGAGCCCCCTTCATGGCCAGGAGCCCGGCAGCAACAGACTTCGCTGTCTCCGGGAGTTCCGCCCCTGGTGTAGTGTGTACAATGCTTTGCTGCTGTAATATATCTGCTAGTAAATGAAGATATAGGGGGTTATTCAGAGTTGTTAGCAGACAAAAAAAAAACCCAGAGCAAAATCATGTTGCAGTGCAGGTGGGGCAGATGTAACATGTGCAGAGAGAGTTAGATTTGGGTGGGGTGTGTTGAAACTGAAATCTAAATTGCAGTGTAAAAATAAAGCAGCCACTATTTACTACGAACAGAAACAATATAACCCACCCAAATCTAACTCTCTCTGCACATGTTACATCTGCCCCACCTCCACTGCACATGGTTTTGCCCATTAGTGTGCTTTTTTTTTTTTGTCTAACAACTCTGAATAATCCCGGAAGGGCGGGATGTAATGGCAGAGATTACCGAAGGTGCGGGATGCCAGCCTATCTCAGACATTTTTTTTAAAAGGCCAATCACTTACAAGGCATGGTTTTGCCTTGAAAGTGATTGCCCTTTTAATTAAACATCTGAGATCCACTGGCATTCCGTACTTCTGCCGATCTTGTATGCAGTTACATTCCGCTGATAATGTATGTCATTTAGTGCTCTGTCATTCAGCCTAATTAAATGCATTCAGAAACAGTCACACCATGATTTGTTTCTGTTTGGAGAAAGGTTATAAAGATAAACTAAGAAGCTGCTTGGAAAAAACATTCTCCTTCCTCTTTATATCTACCTAATAAGTCACATAAATATTATTTTCTGTAGATATAATTAATTCTTTGGAGTTATTGGTTGAACTACAGCAGAGACCACTGAACATTTCTGGCTTTAGCATGTAGCAGCTAGAAGTGTTTGCAGACCACCTGTTTCCCACAAATAAATCTATGACATTAAGGGGCTAATTCAAGGTTGATTGTAAAATAAAATTTTCCTCTAAAGGGCAAAACCATGTGCACTGCAGGTGGGGCAGATGTAACATGTGCAGAGAGTTAGATTTGGATGGGGTGTATTCAAACTGAAATCTAAATTGCAGTGTAAAAATAGAGCAGCCAGTAGTTACCCTGCACAGAAACAATATAACCCACCCAAATCTAACTCTCTCTGCACATATTATATCTGCACCAGCTGCAGTGCACATGATTTTGCCCATTAGAGGAAAATGTTGTTTTGCAATCAACCTTGAATTAGGCCCTAAATACTTGTATTATTGGATTGGCTCTGGCCATTTTTACATCTCTATGTAACTAAAAAAGAAATCAGAGCTGACCTGTTTCCCAAGTAAAATTGTCATTTCAAGACATGTCCCTGTGATATTTCTGTGTTAAGTTTTGGAGGATTTACAGTATATAAAAGTTACATAATTGGCTCACATGCATTTTACTTTGTGTCATTTTTTGTATTAAATGGTTCTTCCTTTTGTTAGCATACTGTAATGAAAATCCTTTTGTTTAAATGGATGAAATAAGGAAAATTAGGTTAAATATATTTTCTGTGATTCTCTGCCTGATTATTTTCACGAGGTTTGTGCATCGGCAGCAATATAAAGCTTGGGGCACCGTCAGTTCTATGCCAGTTCAGTAAGAATAGCATATCTAGCATATCTTTCTTGAAATTGCTAAAGCGCATAACGTCCTGTTGGCAGAGATGAAAAAGGGCAGAGGTGGGGAGGATGGGAACTTGTCTTATTTAAATTGTCTGCATGGCATGTATATATTCTCAGTCTATTATTTACAGATAAAAAAATGGCGATGGTATATGTCACTTGGCAATTGATAGGTGTTCTATGTGGTCTGTCCTCTATGATAGGTGGAAGTCTCACTTGATGGTCCCTCCCGATGAAGGTCCAGGTGTATAGGAATATGAGGATAAAACAAAAAGAGGTAAAAAGACAATGTGTAGTCTTGTCAACCTCTGTATTGGTTGGTTCATATCTGAAAATCTCCTGGGTCAATAAGACTGAACAGGGTAATTGCGTACCCCAACTCACTAGAGGAAAGGTGGCTCTTTATATACAGTATAAAGGTATCTTTTGATGTGTTATATGATAGGTGTGTCACACCACTTCTATTACCAAAGATTCAATCTATAGGAATGCGTACCCTGATTCTCATAATAAGGTTACCCGTGATAAGACAGAAGGGCCTGACATGGCTCCTGTTCTACTGAAATTGATACTCAAGTAGACTGTAGTAGGCTTCTGGTGGCCAAAGTGGCTAAGCTTCATGACACTATTGTGCTTGGGTTAGAATCTGGGAAAGTTACTTTAAAACATGTGCAATCTTTGCTGAGTCTTCTGAATTTTGCTGGTCTGGTGAAACCCATGGGTACAGTTTTCTATAGGAAGTTAGAATGCGCAATGTCAACCATACCACTCAGGCTTACTAGCACCATTTACAAGGTTGGTTTGGCCTTGTAAATGATTGGCATTTTAAAGATATGCGCATGAAGTCCCGCACCTCCGGCAAATTGCAGGCTTTTACAATTAGCCCTAGGAGTGTTATTTTCTGGTGTGCAACCTTCAACAGATAGCATGCATCCTCTTTTCTGGCCATTCACTTAATGGTTCATATTATTTTGAGATATCTTACGTTTAATATTTTCTTTCATGCTCGACATGTGCCGGGTATGGATAATAGGATTACTGATGTGCTCTCAGTACTTGGTCTAGAGAACCAGCGTTAGTGCAAATTTGATTGGTGAGTTGTGTCTGGCATGCTATCCGGCAAATACGTACAGCTTAGCCCATCGGTCACTCACTCCCACAACCCAATCGTGTCTATCAGTTGGCTTGGTCAGAAAGGCAGTGTTTAATTAACTGCAATGGGAATGAAGGCAAGAGTGGTCATATTTTGATTCTCCCAGTTTGAAAGTACTATAGGGCAGGCAAGTCCAGGTCATTATGTAGAAAACATTGGCAGGCATAAAATACTTCCTGCATTTGAAAGTTGATGCAGCATCATTAAAAGTCTCTTCTGGACTCCTGTAACCCCATTTATTTGTGTTTGCTTCCATGTTTACATGTCCCCTTATAAGATTATACTTTATCGGCTCTCATTTGCCATGTGTTTCCATGGCAGTTGGCCACCATCCTGAACTCATTTTACCAAATGGGCTGGCAGTTGTCCCCCTTTGTAGTTGGATTAGTGAGGATGAGCTTACAGTTGGCCCCATCCTTGAGATTTGTTGAGGTTATGAGAGGGCAGCTGTCCCACAGTTTATATGTTGAATTTAGTCTTTCTGGGAAAATAATGATGCTGATAAACAAGTGAGGCTGCAGAAATACTGTACTGTATTGTGTATATTGTACATGTATAGATTTATTTGTTTTCTTTCTGCTTGGATCAAGTCTCATCTGTGGATAATTGAAAACCAAACTTCTGAAGCAATCATTTTTCCCAAAGCAATAAAATATGTGTATCATGGACTTATTTGTTCCACAAAAAATGAATTTTGTTTTTAATTTGTCTTGTCGCTAGCTTATACAATATGTGGTTCACAGAAACAAATCCAGCTCTAATTTTTATTTGATGAGCACACAACATCTGCTCAGCTTGTGATGAGAAAATGCTGTTTGTTTGTTTTTTTCATATTTTTTTTTTGTAATTATTTTTTTAGCCACAGTATATTTGTCATCTTGGGCAGCATTTGACTCTGCGCTGATGTAGATAAATGTCAGCCACTCAATGAGTGCACCGAGGGCCTAATTCATTTTTGTATGCATTAGCGTTAACTTACAGAAGTAGCGATTATCGCCAACGTGCGCATAGGCAACAGACTAATAATTCACTCTGCTCATGCGACACACAAATATACCATGTTGCAAGTACAGTACTACATTGTTACAACTAAGGTAAGCGTGTCCCAAATGTAAAAACAAAGGGCATACCTCCCAACATGACTCTCTCCAGGAGGGACAAAAATGCTCTGTTCCTGGATTGCCATTACCTGTGGTGAAACACCTTTCTTATCCATTAACTAGTTCAACACAGGTGAGGGCAATCATAATTTAAGAGGGAAGTCCAGGAGCAGAGATTTTTGTCCCTCCTGGAGAGGGTCATGTTGGGAGGTATGAAAGGGTGAGTCATGGGTGTGAAACTTTTTTTGAGTACACACAAGTTAAGATAGATGGTGTGACAAGGGTGTTCCTATGCAAACCGTGCTATCTTACACAGTTAAAATGCAACTACCTTTTAGCAATAGAGAAACTACTAGAGTGGCTCTTGAGCTATGCAGAGCATGTTACTAATGATGCCAGCAGTACTAGGAATACCAGACATCAATGTATTGATTGCAAACACACATTCAGCTGTGTTAAGACAATTTAGCTTAACAATGCACATTGAAAAGGTTTTTTCCTCATGTGTCTACTTGCCATTTCCTACATACAAATTATTTCACAAATTATCTTCTTTGTAAGTAATCACTCCAGTGTGTATGTTTATTAAGATTAAATAATAATTAACCTAAACCCAAACCTAAATTAACCTAAACCCACTAATGTTACAAGATTTTTAAACATAATTTTACACTTTAATTACTGTATTTTGAAGGTATGTGTATTTTAAAATGCAAAATTGACTATAAACATGCAGTATTCCTTATATGCACAGTGGTGTATCACACAAGTAAGCTACATTACCAATCACATGTATATTTTGGTAAGTTCTGTGAGGGTTTATACAGTGTGGATGGAGTCTTTTTGTTACTAACCTGAATGTTCTAAAATGGAGCCTGGCAGTTTGGGTGGTCTCTCCTCTGGGTAACAGATTGTGCTGAGAATTGTTTTTCCCAGCAGTTATTATCTACTTTGACTACATTCATAATTGCCTACCTGACCCTTTCCATGAGGGAGAAAATGCTCTGTTCCTGGACTTTCCTGGTAATGTATGATTGCCATCATCTGTGGTGAGCTAGTTAATTGATAAGAAAGGTGTTTCACCACAGGTGATGGCAATCACACATTACCAGGAAAGTCCAGGAAAAGAGCATTTTCACCCTCATGGAGAGGGTCAGGTAGGCAAGTATGCTACATCTCTAAGCATGCTCCTCTGGGATTTCCTGTTTTTGCTGGCTCTGTGAAATAAACAAACCCCTAGTCATATCTTAATGTGGGTTTAAAAGGGATCAAGTGCTTGGGAAGGGTGTGTCAGTTTTTCCAAATCTTGTGTGCTGGAATTTCCCAAGAGCACTGGGTGTATTTGGCATCAGCAGCTCTTTTACTAACAGAGCCCAGGCAGCAGGTATCACGAAGGCTCTGGGGGGAGTTCGCTGGCATATCACTGTATATTGTTTATTGAAAGATATAAATAACAAAGAAAAATCTGGTACATTTTGGCATGCAGGTCGGCAAGTTGACAGCAATTAAAATACAACCAAAGCTCCACAGGATTACGATGGAAATAAAACACAAAAGTGGAGGCATACATAGAAATACAAAGAGGAGGGAATGTGTAATGACAAAAAAATCCCAGTTTACAGAAGAAAATTACAAATTAGCATGGAGCGGGTAGACTGACTTATTGCGGGTATCTATAACCTTTGAAATGAATCTCTACCTAAAAAGGCGGGGAGCCTTTCTCCAGCGTGGTTAAGTTGTACCAAGAGGTTAGACGCACTATACCATGAAGAAAGTCCCTCTCTTCAGTAGATAATGTGAGCACATAGGGTAGCCAAATATCGAAAACTTTTGTGATTGAGAATCTAAAGAACAGTGTATCCACTCCATCCTGTAAGCATGAGCCAATCTCGATAACATAAGAGAAAGAGGAATGGGAGAAGAGTGTATCCACTGGGACAGAATAGTTTTTTTAGCCACTGCTGCAATTTTAGCAAGTAAAAGTGTAATGCCTTTAGTATGTTGTAAAGACGGGGGATAAGTATAGTAATTCCATAGTGCCCATGTGTTATGCACACCAGTGCCTGCAGGAATGTACTGGTGTTTGAACTGTTATGCAAAACAAATGGACTCACAGACAAACTGGGGAATATGACATAACGTACACAGAAGGTAATAGGGTAACAAAATACACACAAAGTGAACAGAGAAGCCCAGAGGCTAAGGAACTGGGTATCTCCCTTGTATTAGAACTGCACAGATGGAAAAAGCAAGATGTTGTGTTTTAATACGTAGAGAACCCGAAATGCTGTTGCTAAGGGCAACAGCAAAACCCTAAAGGGTTACCAACGGGTGTGGCAGTAAACTCCTTGGTCAGAGATGGAATGATAGACACAAGGAGAGTCTCCACAATCCTATTTCTCACTTGCAGTGCACAGGTTTTAGCTTACTGCCACTAAACTGACCCCTGACACCTAGCACAGTGAGACAGGATTAGACAGGCAAGTCTTAGAATACAGCCGCAAACTTGCTAAGTTCACAGAGTAGTAACAGAACCCCAGCAAGCTAAACGACTGACTCCAGTCTTACTGCTAGGTCTGGATTGGCAGAGTGTAATACCAAATCCCCAGGCCTATTTGCAGTAAGCAACAAACAAATACAAAGCTACACAGTACTGGCTAACTTTCATGAACTGACTAACCAACAAAGATTCAGCAGCATCTGCTTACCCTGAAAATAGGCCTTATAAAGCAGGTGCTGTCCACGCCCCACTCAGACCTCACAGACTGTGAGCACAAAAACCAGCACCGGATCCCCTGCCGTGCACAGAGCCTATAACCACTGCACAGCAAAAGACCCGAACCGGAGTATCAGCTGCGCTCAGGTTACGCCACTAGCACTTGTATCCCGGTTGCCATGACCACGTGGCAGCACAGGGCAGGAGACCCTAACAGTACCCCCCCTCTGACGAGGGGTCAAAGAACCACTACCACCGGGTTTATCGGGGAACTGCGAGAAGAAAGAGCGTATCAGTCTGGGGGCATGAAGATCACAACTGCGCACCCACGACCGCTCCTCCGGGCCATACCCCTTCCAGTGCACCAAAAATGACAGCCGACCCCGAACCACCTTGGAGTCAAGAATCCTTTCAACAACAAACTCCCTCTGGCCACGTATCAGAAGAGGGGAAGGTCTTCCACTGGAAGAAGGATTACTAATCGCCCGTTTTAAAAGGGAACAATGAAATGTTTTATTGATACCCAAAGAACGGGGCAGATCTAACTGAAATGCCACCGGATTGATAACCCTGGTGATCTTATAAGGGCCGATGAACCGGGGCCCTAACTTATGAGATGGCTGTCTCAACTTCAAATTCTTGGTAGACAACCAGACGAAGTCTCCTAATTTGAAGCTGCAGGGTCTTTTCCGCTTATCAAAAACCCTTTTGGTCACTAATGACACAGACACAAGGGCTTTCTTCACTTTCCGCCAAATACCTCTAAGGACCTAAACCACAGAGGAACCACCAGGCGTGGAGTCCAGGGGGTCAAAAGAATTGGCCTTAGGATGATGCCCATACACACAAAGGAAGGGAGAGATCCCTGTAGCAGAGTGAGCCGCGTTGTTATAGGCAAACTCCGCCATGGACAGATGAGCAACCCAGTCAGTCTGACACTTGGAGACATAACACCTGAGGAACTGCTCCAAGGACTGGTTCACCCTTTCAGTCTGCCCATTAGACTGCGGATGGTAGCCTGACGACAAGCTGACAGAAATCTGGAGATCGGAACAAAATGCTCTCCAGAATTTGGCCACAAACTGGGATCCGCGGTCAGAGACCACATCAAGTGGCAACCCGTGGAGACGCACAACATGCAGCATAAATAATTCAGACAGGCGTCTGGCTGATGGCAGCCCAACCAGTGGAACGAAGTGCGCCATCTTCGAAAACCTGTCAACGACAACCCAGATGGCTGTCATCCCCGAGGATTTGGGCAAGTCCACCACAAAATCCATTGAAATGTGGGTCCATGGCTTAGATGGGATAGAGAGTGGATGTAATGGGCCAACAGGAACCCCTCTAGGAGTCTTATTTCGGGCACAGATGTCACATGCCCGAACCCACTGATCCACATCCTTAGCCACCGAGGGCCACCACACCGCCCTAGATAGCAACTCCCGAGTTCTGGCAATACCCGGGTGACCTGCCGACTTCTTGGCATGGAATTCCAGGAACACTCGCTGTCTTAACCTAGGAGGCACAAACAAAAGACCTACCGGAAGGTCTGGAGGAGCCTGCTCCTGTGCTCTAAGGACTAATGATAAGAGGTCCTGGGTAATGCCCACTTTAATACATGATGGGGAAACAATGGGCAACGGCTCCTCGGTGGTCTCCTGGATTGGAGCAAAACTCCGCGAGAGCGCATCAGCCTTGATGTTTTTTGACCCAGGGCGATATGTTATCAAAAAATTAAAGCGAGCAAAAAACAAAGCCCATCGTGCCTGCCTGGCATTGAGACGCTTCGCTGACTCTAAATATGCCAGATTCTTATGGTCAGTGAGAATTGAGACCACAAACTTAGCCCCCTCAAGCCAGTGTCTCCACTCCTCGAGTGCATCCTTAATAGCCAACAATTCCCGGTTACCCACGTCATAATTCATCTCGGCAGGCGAAAATTTACGGGAAAAGTAAGCACAGGGATGAAGGCGATTATCAGACACTCCCATCTGAGAAAGCACTGCCCCAATACCCACCTCAGAGGCATCCACCTCCACCACAAAAGGACACTCTGGATCTGGGTGTCGCAGCACCTTGGCCGAAACAAATGCCCTTTTGAGACGGGCAAAAGCCGCTTTAGCCTCACAAGACCAGTGAGCAACATCCGCCCCTTTCTTAGTGAGTGCCACCAAGGGCGCCACTATAGACGAAAATCCAGCGATAAATCGTCTATAAAAATTCGCAAAGCCCAGGAAACGCTGAAGCGCCTTCAAACTAGTGGGCTGCACCCAATCCAGGACTGCCTGTACCTTGGAACCCTCCATTTGGAAACCTTCTGGGGAGATAATATATCCTAGAAATGCGATTTGCTGAACTTCAAATTCGCACTTCTCCAGCTTCGCCCCAAGCCGGTGGTCTCTGAGTCTCTGGAGGACTAAGCGTACATGCTTCCGATGTTCCTCCAGGGAATGGGAGAAGATTAGGATGTCATCTAAGTATACAACTAAGAATCTATCCAAATATTCCCTGAGCACATCATTCATGAAATCCTGGAAGACTGCCGGGGCATTACAGAGCCCAAAAGGCATCACCAAATATTCATAATGCCCTGAGTGGGTATTAAAGGCAGTCTTCCATTCATCCCCCTCTCTTATTCGGATTAGATTGTACGCACCGCGTAGGTCAATCTTAGAAAAAATGGTGGCAGTACGAAGCTGGTCAAACAAGACCGAAATGAGAGGCAGTGGGTTTGAGTTTTTAATCGTGATACGGTTCAATTCCCTGAAGTCGATGCAGGGTCGCAACGAACCGTCCTTTTTACCCACGAAGAAGAACCCCGACCCAACTGGAGACTGTGAAGGTCTGATAAATCTCTTAGCCAAGTTCTCCTGAATGTACTCTGCCATAGCCTGAGTCTCAGGACGTGACAGGGAGTACAACCTGCTCTTGGGAAGCTTAGCATTTGGCAACAAATCAATGGCACAGTCATAGGGGCGATGGGGAGGTAGTACCTCTGCAAATTTTTTGGAGAACACGTCCGCAAAATCTGCATAACACCCTGGCAATCCTGGCAAACTTAGCTGCGAGAGCCTGACTGGAAGGCTCAAGCAACTCCAGAAACAATCAGTACCCCAACTAAGAATCTCCCCAGAGACCCAGTCAAATTGAGGATTGTGGGCCCTTAACCAGGGTAACCCCAACACCAATGGGGCAAAAGTACAGACAGTCACATAAAAGGACAATTTTTCAGAGTGTGTGGCTCCAATAAACAAAGAAATCTGGCTAGTGCAAGAGGTAATTTTACCTTGGGATAATGGTTCCCCGTTTAACCCACAAATCTCAATTTCCGATGCCAAGGGTACTAAGGGAACAGAGTGTTTCAGGGTGAATTGGCGGTCCATAAAAACCCCGTCGGCCCCACTGTCCACAAAGGCCTCAGTTTTGACAGTTTGACCGAGGATCTTCAAGGTCACCGGAATGATAAAAGTCTTCTTGGGAAATTCTGACTTCTGGCCTGACAGGATATTTCCCATCACCCTCAGGCCCTGAAGTTTTCCGGCTTTTCTGGGCATGATACTACCACATGACCTTTATTCCCACAGTACAAACACAACCCCTGCTGTCTCCTCCGCGTCTTCTCACGCGAGGAGAGGCGGGTAGCCCCAATCTGCATAGGCTCCTCAGAAAATTCCTCAGAGTCTGAGGTTCCCTTGGGAAGGAAGGAAATCTCAGTCTCCCTTTCAAGCCTACGCTCTCTCAACCGTCTATCCACCCGGATGGATAACTGTATGAGCTGATCCAAGCTATCAGGCAAGGGATATTGTACCAGTTGGTCCTTTATCTGGTTAGAAAGACCTCTTCGGTACTGGTGTCTCAGGGCTGGGTCGTTCCACTGGGTATCATGGGCCAACCTCCGAAACTCCGTACAGTAAACCTCAACTGGCCTTCGCCCTTGCTTAAGGATCGAAATCTGAGCCACGGCTGAGGCCGTCTTGTCAGGGTCATCATACAACATGCCCAGTGCCGTAAAAAAAGCATCAACACTTTTAAGTGACGGACAGTCAGGCTGCAACCCATATGCCCAGACCTGTGGGTCTCCTTGTAGCAAGGAAATCACTATGCCCACCCGCTGAATCTCCGACCCAGAAGACTGAGGCCTAAGCCGGAAGTATAGCTTGCAGCTCTCCTTGAAACAAAAGAACTGCGAGCGATCTCCAGAAAAACGATCCGGGAGATTTACTTTCGGCTCCTTAACCCCTGCAGGTGCTGCTGCTGCGGGAGCTCCGCCAGCAGCCTGGGAGGTGTGCATTTTAATGGACAAATCATTAAATTGTCGAGTCAGGACCTGCACCTGATCGACCACCTGTTGCAACGTATTTTGAGGGGTATGCTCCATATTCCCACAAAATTTCAACAGGAGTATTAGGCTGCTGAATATGTTATGCACACCAGTGCCTGCAGGAATGTACTGGTGTTTGAACTGTTATGCAAAACAAATGGACTCACAGACAAACTGGGGAATATGACATAACGTACACAGAAGGTAATAGGGTAACAAAATACACACAAAGTGAACAGAGAAGCCCAGAGGCTAAGGAACTGGGTATCTCCCTTGTATTAGAACTGCACAGATGGAAAAAGCAAGATGTTGTGTTTTAATACGTAGAGAACCCGAAATGCTGTTGCTAAGGGCAACAGCAAAACCCTAAAGGGTTACCAACGGGTGTGGCAGTAAACTCCTCGGTCAGAGATGGAATGATAGACACAAGGAGAGTCTCCACAATCCTATTTCTCACTTGCAGTGCACAGGTTTTAGCTTACTGCCACTAAACTGACCCCTGACACCTAGCACAGTGAGACAGGATTAGACAGGCAAGTCTTAGAATACAGCCGCAAACTTGCTAAGTTCACAGAGTAGTAACAGAACCCCAGCAAGCTAAACGACTGACTCCAGTCTTACTGCTAGGTCTGGATTGGCAGAGTGTAATACCAAATCCCCAGGCCTATTTGCAGTAAGCAACAAACAAATACAAAGCTACACAGTACTGGCTAACTTTCATGAACTAACTAACCAACAAAGATTCAGCAGCATCTGCTTACCCTGAAAATAGGCCTTATAAAGCAGGTGCTGTCCACGCCCCACTCAGACCTCACAGACTGTGAGCACAAAAACCAGCACCGGATCCCCTGCCGTGCACAGAGCCTATAACCACTGCACAGCAAAAGACCCGAACCGGAGTATCAGCTGCGCTCAGGTTACTCCACTAGCACTTGTATCCCGGTTGCCATGACGACGTGGCAGCACAGGGCAGGAGACCCTAACACCATGGCATAGTTATGGTAAAAGGGATATGGAGGACAGTATTCATATAATTCAGGACATTAGCCCAAAAGGCTTGTACTACTGAACAAGACCACAGACAATGTAGAATATCAGCGTCAGGGAGGCAACATTTAAAACAATTAGAGTTCTCTGCCACTCCTGTTATAAACCGTAGTTTCGGGGTATAATATGTCCGATGGAGGATTTTAAATTGCATTTCGGCAAATGAAGAAGAAAGTAATTGTTTATTCAATGTGGCCGAGGCTGTGACAATGGTTTGTAAAGGAAGATTAGGGGAGGAGTCTCTCCACTTTGCCATACCAGTTGATAAAGTAGTACGGTCAATTTTCTTCCAAACTTGTTCATATAATAGAAAGGTAGGGAAGGAGGTACCTAAATGGGTTTTTATCAAGATATCAAACACCATAGAATGGTTGGAATGGTTTAGCTCAGTTAGAAGTCTGGTCACAAAACTGCGGGCCTGGAAATAAGCGAAGATGGGAATCTGGATATCAGGAAATAGCTCCTTGGGCCTTTCCAGAGTGTGGGTAGTGGAGAGACCTTCATCTATCAAATGATATGCCAAACAAAGACCATGGAGAGGCCAAGTCCAGAAAATCGTATGAGGGTCACCCTGTTGAAAATCATGATTATGTAATAATAGCGAGAATATAGGGGGTCATTCTAAGTTGATCGCTAGCTGCATTTGTTCACAGCACAGCGATCAGGCTAAAAAACTGCAGTTCTGCGCATGCGTATGTGGCGCAATGTGCACGCGTGACATACGGGCACAACGAATGATGCAGTTTTGCACAGGGTCTAGCGATGCATTTCAGTCGTTGCAGTAGAGTGATTGACATGAAGTGGGCGTTTCTGGGTGGCAACTGACCATTTTCAGGGAGTGTTTGGAAAAACGCAGTCACGCCAGGGAAAACACAGGCGTGGCTGGGCGAATGCTTTGCGGGTGTGTGACATCAAATCCGGAACTGAATAGTCTGAAGTGATCGCAAGCGCTGAGTAGGTTTTGAGCTACTCTGAAACTACACAAAAATTTTTGCAGGCGCACTGCGATACAACCGTTCGCACTTCTGCTAAGCTAAAATACACTCCCAGTGGGCATAGCGTTTGCACGGATGCTAAAAACTGCTAGCGAACGATCAACTCAGAATGACCCCCATAGTGCGAGTATAGGACAAACCCAATCGCTTACGCGATATACGCCATGCCATACAGGGATTGTATAACAATGGGTTGTCTGTAACCTCTAAAGGAAGAGAAGGCAGCGAGGTATGTAAAGTGGAAATCAGAGAGCCCTTAATAAGAAAGTCCTGTTCAATATCCAAATTAACAAAGGTAGAGGCTTCACCTATCCAGTCAAGAGTATACCTCAAATTAGAAGCTGTAGCATAGTCTTGTATGTTGGGAGGATTAATTCCCCCCAATGAAACTGGCTGCTGCAATTTCAAAAGTGATATATGAGGGCGTTTGACTGCCCATATGAAGTTGGATAAGGCCTTATTGACAGTGGCAATATCTTTTTTATGCAATAATAATGGCAGCATCTGGACTGGATACAAAAACCTAGGAAAATAAATAATTTTCAATAAGTGGCATCTCCCAATATATGATAGTGGCAGATGTCTCCATTTTTCGAAATCTTTCAACATCTGAGTTACAAAGTGGGAATAATTGATAGAATAGATTTTGGAGGGATCACTAGGAAATTTTAAACCCAGATATAATAAATGATCTTGAGCCCAGCGAAAAGGAAAAGAGTTACCCCATCCAGATTTAGCTGTAGTATGTAGATCCATAGCTTCTGTTTTAGTGAAATGAACAGTGAAACCAGATACCAATTGGAAATCAGCCAAAATGCTTTGCAGGGAGGGGAGAGCCTGTTTCGGGTACAAGAGTAGATCATCTGTGTTGGCCGAAACTTTGACCTCTGTGATGCCTAATCTAATACCTTGTCACCTTGTCTTTGAAAACTACGCGGATCAAGGGATCTAGTGCCTAATTAAATAATAGTGGCGAGAGGAGGCAACCGTGGCTGGTGCCCCTGGACAATGTGAAAGGTGATGAATTTAGCCCATTAACAGTCAAATAAGCTACCGGATGGGAGTACAACATATTGAATATAACTCTGCATACGTTGTGCCAATAATTTAGTAAAAAGTTTCAGGTCTTGATTTAATAAGGAAATTGGCCTATAAGATTGGACTTGTGTAGGGTCTTTAACAGGTTTAGGAAAAACTATAATCCTGGCCTCAGTGAGATTTAGGGGAGGTTGTTCTCCAGAAAGTAAGGAGTTAAAGTAACCATGTGAGGTAACAAATGGCCCAGGAGGAGTTGATAGTATTCTGCTTCGAAACCATCAGGACCCGGGGATTTACCTTTGGCCAATGATATGATCAAAAAAGTCAATTCTGCATCTGTTACTGGTGCCGTTAATAAATCCCTTTCCTCTTCTGAAAGGACAGGCAATTCCACCTTAGAGAGGAATTGGTCGCCTTCAGATGGAGAATCAGGTGGAGAGGTATATAGCAACTGATAATAGTCCCTAAAATGGTTAGATATACCAGACGGGTCTGTAACCGAAGGTCCACTTGAAGGGTCAATTTGCAATATACGAGAGGGGGCGTTATGGGAACGCACAAGGTTAGCTAGTAATCTCTGATTTATTACCTCCATAATAGTATTTGCTATGCTGAATGTCATGGGCAAATTGAGCACGTTCAGTACATAAGGCATTATAAGAGTGTTTAGCGTCCAAGTAATGTTATCGGGAGGCCACAGAATCTGATTGCAGTATAGCATCATACGCCGTCATCAATAATTTACTGTGATCTTCAATAATTTTTGAAAGCTTTCTCTGTTTCCTGGCCACATACTCCATCACCTGACCCCTAATTACCGGTTTCACCGCAGCCCAAAACAGTTGAATATCATCTAAATGGCCTGCATTATCTTGTTCATAATTACAGAATGCAGTTATCAAGTGATTACAAAAATCAGTAGACTTGGCAAGATAAGCAGGAAATCTCCAATTATAAGTAGTTATTAGGGGATCTTTAATAGAGAGGGTCACCCAAACCGGTGAGTGGTCTGAAAGAGCAATAGGGCCTATACCTGAGTCGACCACCCTACTATATAGTGTGTCAGAAAGTAGCCAAAAATCTATTCGGGAAGAAGTATGATGGGGGTGAGCGTAAAAAGTATATTCCCATGAGACTGGATGTTGGCACCTCCATGGATCACATAACTTCAAAGAATCTTTCAAAAAGGTCAGCGAGGAGACATCACCCTCCACACCCCGGCCAGAGGAACGGTACAGACCCCTAGAGAGAACACAATTAAAATTGCCACCAAGCAATATTTCCCCTTCTGCCCATTCCTGCAATTTTGAATATATAGTCGTAAAGAACAGTCTAGTCGAGCCTGTACGTGCATAATTCGCCGTTAGTGTATATGAGGAACCTGAAAGCGAAAGTTTTCTAAAAAGAAAATGACCTTCCGAATCAGACCACGTATCTGTGATCGTATAGGGTAAGTGTTTCTTAAATAAAATCAAGACCCCCCTACGTTTAGCTGTAAATGAAGCAGTTTTAAATTCTCCCACCCAAGGTCTCCTAAGTGTATTCGGATCTTTTATATCCAAGATACAAATTTCACAGAGGACTGAGTCCTAGTGGAGCTATCAGTTTGAGTAGCCATATTATCCAATACCTACTCTAGGCCCCATAGTTATCATGATTATAGGAAATAGACGTGTCCAGCCCATCCCAGCGAGCGGGCAGGAACATGAGAGCCCAGAGTAACTTGCCAAACCTGCACACAAATACCACAAATACAAAACAATAAACCAAACAATCAATGTACAAAATGTCTTTTAACTTTTATGAACCCAAAAGGGCAATCTAACAGACTGCCAATGATCACAATAATAACAGCAGGGCCAGGGGAGGAGGGAGTGAAAGTGGATCATGGAATAACACAACATTTAGCAAAATCTGTAGCAATGTAAATAAGAAATAAAACTCAATTACAGTATTGCAACATCTCTCAATCAGCCACATATTATCAAGTATTAAGAAGCATGTAATGGAGGCCGCAAAAGCCAAAGAAAAATTAAAGACCTGAATGTAAAAAAGATGAGAAGATAACAATGCAACAGATACTACTCATCGTCAGTCCTCATCCGATCTGAGAGCCAAGGATCCTAAGGAGCGGGAGTCCAGAAAGTTCTTTGCCTCCTGTGGCGAATTCAGGAAGTGGGTTTTGCCATTGTGAAAGACACGCAGTTTTGCAGCATATAATAGTGAAAATCGGCACCCCAAATCAAATAATTTCTTGCAGGTCGGGGCATATTCACGTCATTTCATAGCCTCCAAATAAGAAAAGTCTTGGAATAGCAATAGCTTCGCACCCTGATAATGAAGATTAGCACTTTTACTGTAAGCTTCTAGTAAACGCACTTTGTCAGCATAATTCAAAATCCGCAATATCACTGGACGAGGGCGATCCCTGGTAGCTTGTCTGTTGGGGCCCACCCTGTGTACCCTCTCCACCAACAATGAGGAACCAGTCGGGATGCAGCCCAATTCTTGTGGCAGCCATTCAGAGACCAGCGGCATTAGGTCTGTATATTTGACTGACTCAGGAAGGACGATAATGTGGACATTATTTCTACGATTTCTGTTCTCTAAATCTTCTAGCTTGTCCGCCATGGACACACTCCCGATTTCTCCTGATCAGATAAAGTGGCCTTGGCCATTGCAAGCTTGTCTTCCAAATCTGAATTGCATTGTTCTGCTTCAGGGAGACGCTGATCATGTTTTGTGAATTGGGTAAGAGCAGAGTCGATAGAATCTTTAAGTGGTGCTAACTTCTGGTCTAAAAGTGAAGCTAGAACGGTGGTCAGTTCTTGAGAGGTTAGAGAGCCAGCAACGGCAGGAGAATTAGTGACACAAGCTTGATCCTTATCAATGTCGCCCCTTCGATTACTGGGAGAGGCGGGTGAAGCGGTAGATGGCGTATCGCTGTCACGGCCCTTGCCTATTTGGCCCCCCTTGGTGCCTCTCGTAGGTCTGGCCACATATTTATCCATAAGTATCACTGTGGCGGAGACAGAGAAATGTGCTGAAATCAGATGAAAGGAGAGTATGGTACTCCGATGCACCAAAGTCCAGATAGCCTGGCCTGCCAACAGCTATCAGGACCTAGGAAGGCGCTGTGATAATCCCTATCCACTGCTCCCCGCCAGTCCCTGGTACGAGCAAAAGGAGAGACCAAAGATGTGAGATGCGGGGCGAGAGGGGTGTCCGGCAACCATGGGCAATATAATCACCAGTAGACAGGGAGAAAGCCAGGAATATATGAGAAGGAGGGGGTGTTGTAGCTTATCCCAGAAGAGAGGCAGCAGTGGCTTGGAAAAAGTGTACTGCAGCACCTGACAGCAAACGGCACTGTCACCCTGTTCGGGTGCACAGCTGAGATGCCCACTGCTGATTTATTACTTTCGCCCTCTGGGTCCTGGGGAGTCTCCAGTGGCCTAGTCACACCGGTCAGTGTTCATGTGAGGAAGTCCGAACCGGAGCTCCAAACCCGAGGCCGCGGCTTGCTCCAGTGGTGCAGGCCGCAGCTTGCGGGAGCCAATAGCAGCGCTCCCTGGCTCTGTGCAGCCACTGCTCAGTGTCCCGGACTCCGCTGGCCCAAAGACAGTGCGGGCAGAGTGCTCTAGCCCACCAAAGCTCCTCTCCCAAGATGTTATCGGGAGTCGGGCTCCATAGCTCAGTGGCAGCACATCTACCGTCTATGCCCGCTAGGCCATGCCCCAAGTGTATTTTTTGTTTATTTAAGAAATGTATTTCCCAATTAAAAAAAAAATATATCTTACTGCTTTCTGAGGTGTGATCCACAACATTACAATAAGGAGTCATGTGCCATAGGACCCCGCCAATGTTGAGGATGAGCATGTTGTGGGAGGGAGACATCAATAATGCTCAGGACACCAGGTCCGTCAATACGTGATTGACAAATATTTTGTTTAAGTAATAAGTTTCAATATTGTACCTATCCAGCAAATATACAGTACAAACTTGTTACAGAAACAATATAATATCATACACGGATATACTGAGGACCATCTGGCTTTAGTGTATATGTCAATGATATCATATGCAAAAATACTGTATATTTGTAAGCAAATGTTTAAACAATATGCTGAAACACATACAATTCTGAGCTTTCAGGATAGGCATCATAGAGCAAGGCTTTTTAATTTCTTGATTATAACATAATTTAATCAAATGTGTCCTGAACATGGTTTTCAATTAAAGCAGGACTGTAACAACACTTATGTGTCTTGTTATGAGTGTAATGAGATAATAAAGTATGAAATACTGTAGCTGAATAATGTTTCATGTGAAGTAATTGTTTTATCAATGAACAAACAATGGTTTGGATAAATTGGTTGAATCTAACTGATTCCTCAGTAGGGTAGGTCATGCCGACTACGGCAGAGGTCAATCCACCGGCGTTCCAATTGCACAACTGACCTCTTTGTGCCAACCACCCGTCTTAAGTGCTTTTTTTTTTTTTGCTTTCCTGCTGAGGAGGACAAATGCAGCTTCTCTGTGAGGGCATGGCCATGCCCTCCAATACATGGGCTCCATTCAGCTCTTGGCAGCCCTAGCTATACAGCTATACAATTGTACTGTAGTAGTTTTTAACAAAATAATGCTATTAAAAATGTAAATTAAAGTCTGGGTGGAGTGAACATTGGTCTGATAGGCAGCTAGCTGGCAGCAGTGTGTGGCCATCAGCTCTGACTCAGGTAGTTGAGTGGTGGGATTCTGATGCGCTTGTAATGTGTAATTACAATGTGTAATGGAGAAAGTTCAGGCTCTAATTTAGAGCCTGTTGGAGGCAGTGACATCACAGTTGCTAGCTAAAGGGGGATTCAATTAGCCACAGTAATTTACTGCAGACAAAAATGATCCCCAGGGGCTATTCAATTAGCCCTGAAAGCAGTCCGCAGGCTATTCCATTATGAGTTTATGGGGCCAACCGCTGCACTTCCAAGCTTCACAATAACAGCACATACAATTGAGCAGGGCAGCTCTAGCAGGGCAGACATTTGACAAACTGACTTTTTGGAAAGATGGCATGCTCTAATACAGGCTTTTTCAACCAGTGTGCCGTGGCACACTAGTGTGCTGCGACCAGTTGCAAGGTGTGCCGCGGAGCCAGAGCAGCTTCCTGCACCTTCAGAGTGAACTGTTGGCCCGGGCTCTTCTTAGAGGATCAGTCGTGCTCTGGCCGTGACCTATGCCTTGAAGACACGGCGGTGTAATATCATAGGTCACGGCCGCCGTGTCTGACCACCTTGCCAGCCCACCCGCCTGCATACACATCTTTAATTCCCGCATGCATACACAGCTTTCCTTACCCACCCACATCCACACCTGCCCGACCGCCCACTTCTCAGTATTCGCTGCACTCCACTATGAACAACGCTCGCTACTGAGGGACAGGGAGGAGGACAGCTGACCGGTAGGGGCTAATATTTGTTATTTTATTTCTCCTGTGGGGAAAAATAGGATTTCTGTGGGGAGAATAAGGATTTATGGGGGAAACAATGTGAATAATTCATGTGGGGAGCAACATGATTTACGTGGGGAGCAATGTGATTGTTTGTTTTTTCTGTGTAGGGCAATGTATGTGTGGATTTTTTTTACTGTGACGGCCAATGTGTGTGTTGGTTTTTTTTTCCTGTGGGGAACTGATGGTGTGTCTTGGCATTTTTAAAATATTGTTCGGTGTGCCGCAAGTAAAAAAAAGGTTGAAAATCACTGCTCTAATAGAATTCAGTATAATTTCCCAACAGTCAAAATACCAACGCCAGAATCCAGACAGTCAAAATCCTGGCATCAAGCGTAGCATGTCCACTCGCCATGCTTCGGGCTCGGTGGCTAGACACTATTATTTCCCCCCTCAGATGGTGGTGTGGGCCACCACCCTAGTGGGAACACCAAGCGGCAGGCAGAATTTCGACCAGCATTTTTGACTGCTGTCGGGATTCCGGCGTTGGTATTTCAACCCCTGGGATCCTGACTGTCTGGAACTTAACTGGATCCCCTCAAATAATGCTATGATAATGCTACATTAATAGTCACTAAGCTCTTTTCAGTATACCCATTCTACTTCTGATGTGTAAACATCAAGTTTGCTCCAAATTATTTCTTTCAGCTGTTTATTTCTAACGAGCCTTTCAAGGACAAACCTATTTATTCAGAAGCTCTGTTTTTCCTGCTATGCAAAGCCCTAATATTAAGAAATCTCAACTGTGCCAGTAAAAAAACTTGCTTCTTTTTAATAATATGAAATATAATGTAAATCACTAAGAAATCAGAAATGTGTTCTAACTGGTGTGCAAATCTAATCCAACAGTTTACAATATACTCTGCTGTGGCACATAGGTGAAAATATGACATTTCTTATGAATTTTATACAATTAAACTATATTTCTCCAATCCTAAAAAAAGGGAGCCAAATCTAAAGTGGGGTACTCACGGAGCGATCGCTGCTTAAAATCTAAGCAATCTGACTAGATTGCTTAGATTTTAAGCAGTGATCTCTCCGTGTGTACCCCCACAGTGATAGCAATGAGCAGCCCCGCGGGTCACTATCGCTAGTGCTCGGTGAGATGCGGTGGGGTGAGGCAGGTGAGACAGAGCCTTTCCTGTCATACTAACATTTGTATTAGAGTTTTGATTGTATAAAGTATATGAAAAATACAAAGAATATGTTTGAAATATCTTCTTTGCATTATTCTAATCATTTTTATAGCCAAAACTCTGGAGTAAAAAAGTCTATGGCAGGTGAGGCCGTCTTTCTTTTCAGAAGATCTCTGATCAAAACTCACCAAATTTCCAGGAGTTTATACTGCTGCACCTGTATATAATGCCCAGATGTACCCTTTGGCTCATATATTGCATTTAAATCTGGCTCTGGTGCTAGCCAGTGCCTCCTGAGCCATTTAGCTCACCGCACATCCCTGCTTGTGCTAGAATGGCCATGCAGGCTCAATCTAGCAGGTCGCTCATTTCACCCGCCGGGTGAAATGATCGCCCCTCCCCCCGCATGCTCAGCACACATCGTGCTGTGCTGAGCGGGGGGAGAGATGTGTGCTGAGCGGTTCGCTCAGCACACATCTCTCCACAAATCGGGCTGTGAATATGGCCCTTAAAAAAGGGCGCCATCAGCTTCCACACTGCCTTTATTAAAATCTATTGAATAAAAACATGCTTTTGTGCTAAGTGCCATAGCACAACCCACTTAGCAAAAGTGTACAGACTCAGGACTTGGGAGCAAAACAAAAGATACAAAGTAACTTTGCACCTTTGTAAAACCATGATGTACAGTAGGTGAGGCAGATTTAAAATGGCCAGAGAGGTAAAGATTTTTAAGGGGCATGTCCTAGCTGAAATCTAAATTGCAGTGTACTCATAAAGCTGTCAAACCTTTGTGGGTTACATGTAAAAGCAATCAGTATTTATCCTACATGCAAAAACAATACTAAATGTATGTACACCCCTTCCATTGTAATATGGTTTGTATCTGTTCAAATTACAGTACTTTTTTTCTTCTTCTTTGCTTCAGTCCTAATGCTGAATCAGACTCACTACATTTATATTCAGGCATGACCTTTGGAGAAACAAACATACAAAAAAAAAATAAGAAGTACTGTATGTAGGAGTAGTATACTAACTTCAGTAACCAGATGCTCAAGGCATATGGGAGGGGGGGGGGGGGGGGGGGGGGTATTCAGGTTTGTTAGCAAACCAAAAAAGCACACCAGTAATGGGCAAAACCATGTAGCATTGAAGGTGGGGCAGATGTAACATGTGCAGAAAGGTTAGATTGGGGTTTGGTGTGTTCAAACTAAATCTACAATAAAGTGTAAAAATAAAGCAGCTTGTATTTACCATACACAAACAATATAACCCACCCAAATCTAACTCTCTGCAAATGTTACATCCTCCCCACCTGCAGTGCAACATGGTTTTGCCCAATTGCTAACTTTTTTTTTTTGCTACAACTCTAAATAACTACCAGTGTCCCTTCAACTAGACACCTTCTCACGCACATAGCAGCACCCAGTCTAGTAATCGACCAGACTGCCCAAGTCTCAGACCTCCATTCCTATCCTCAAACTCCTCAGAGTCATTGCCTCTCAGCCTTACCTCACACTGCCCTGTGCCACCTCCCCCCCTGGCTGTGATGTCTTCTGTATTTTATGGCAGTCATTGGAGTACTCTATATAATATGGTGTATATTGCAATGTCCTTTGTAGTGTATGGAGGTCACGTGGATGTCTGGTGTATTATATGACAGTCACTGCGATGCTCTATATATTATAATTTGGTCACTATAACTCATCTTTTATGTGGCAGTCACTGCATTGCTCTCTGTATTATATGGTATTCACTGCAATGCTCTCTGTTATATGTAAGTCACTGTGATGCTCTCTGTATTGTATGGAAGTCACTTTGATGATCCTTGTATCAAATGGCAGTCACTGATGGCTCTGTATAATATGGTGGTCTCAAACGTTTTCTGGTTATAGCTCCACTATTAAGTGGTTGAAGGTAAGCACTAGCTATGACCTCCATTGAGATAGCCACACCTGCTATGTAGACCACACTGTTGCACCCCAAGTTCACTTGTCACAATTGTTACATTTCAGTTCCAGGACAATGTGGACCTTAAACTGGCACTGATTGTACTCATGGAGGGTTAGTTTATACATAACAATTTTGAGGATGATTATAATATTCTGGCTTTTGCATAGGCAGTCATATGAGCTATGGAATAGTGGCAAACTGAAAGCCATAATGCCTTTTTTTGTATGTCCACTTGATGATCCTAGTGAGGGCATGGGAGGTGCCATGGTCTACCAAGCTGATGAAGTTACAAGCACAAGATATTGCTCTCCCGCCTCTAGCAGCATGGGGTAACTATATTCATGCACCCCTATGCAACAGAGACCAATATTCGTCTTGGCACCCCTTGCCAAGTATAGCACACACATGTGATTAATCTACTGAAGCTAAACTGTTTGTTTCCCAGTACTATTTTTTTTTATTTTTAGTTGCAATTGTTTTCGTTTTCTAAGAATTATAAAACAAATAAATTAGAGAAAAAAATGCAGTTTGTGTGATTAGTCACTGTAAAGGAACCTATATAAAAGCTATTTTAGTTCATACAGGGTTGGATTTCTGAATAGGGGAATTAGTTACCTATCAATATTAATATATCACTTTTATTATTTATTAAATCTTTCAAATGTCGTTTAAGCAATAAGGTGGATTAGTAAAAGAAAGCCCCACCCCACCCCCCAACAACGACAAAAAAAAAAAGGATATCCGAATTTTAAAAATTAATAGTGGACCGGTGACCTCTTTTAATTTATTCCTCTAGATTTGTATTACTATAAAATGCTTAAACTCTTATTAGTATACTGCAGTTTTGTAATTAGATACATGGTCACAAATTTGTCTGGTTTAAATTGCAGTACACGTTTTTCCTCAATCTTATGTCATATAGTTACAAAGTTTCAGAATTGTGTCCTACTTTTAGTTTCCTTGGTTACTGTCATTACAATGTTGCAGAAGAGTTTCCTATGTTAATGTCATGCAGTCCAAAGCACAATTACAGATGAATAAGAATTTACACCCGTGTGCCTTGTTACAGACACTGAAGGAAGATCGTCCAGTCACTAATTAAGCTGTGATTGTAGTTACGTGACTTTAATATAGGTCACAAATTAGGCAGTGTGATTGAGATTTACACAGCGTGATTACAGTTTGTTATAGATTCCTATTGGTGTCACTGATTAAGCTGTATAGGGTGCATTTCACAGCGTGACTGCCTTCTCCCACCAGTCGGGTAGCGAGAAAAGGGCCGATAAGTGATTAACACTTATCCCATCTCATGACATTTATAGGTGTAAGCAGGCAGTTAGTTTATGTTGCTTTTTAGGAGTCCACACATAGCGGTGAATTGATATGCCTTTATACCAATACACACACATCCTGCCATGCCAACCCAACCTATTTCTATGTAATGTGATACACTAGTAACTAGGGGTCAAGTAGTAATGGGCACAATACAGTAATTGTTAATTCAATGTGTGATAAGATGGACAGTCCCAATCATTGTATCACCGGGTTACAGCGAGACCCGTAGATACCGTGAGCACAGGCAGGGTACTTGATACATACTTGCTGTAGGTAGATATTAATCAGGCATAACTAACTATAACACAATCTTATGTTAACACCGCAGGGATACGGAACTGTCGATATCTGTAAATACAGGTGACAGAAAAATATACGGAAAACGCATTCCGATCAATAGTACTCCGTTTCTTTGTGCTCTGTGCATGCACCGCAGGGTTGTTAGTACGGCCCTGCCGGTGTCTGTATCCTTGTCTATTACCAGCTGTCTATTAGCGATCAACAGTTAAAACAGAGAGAACATTTGGGTAGTTATTATTTAGGCGGTAAATATCGTATCAGTCGGGCAGGCTAGCCATTCATCTAACGTATAAGCTATATGTTTCTACAGGCAACTGGCAAGCCGAGCGCAGCGCGGACCGGTAGTTTTAAACCCCTGCTGGCCAATCAGGTGAATGTGGGTGGTCAGTCCAGATCTTTTGTGACGTGTGAAAATGGTATTTTGGTTAGTGAGTTTTATTTTATTACTCGCTTCAAAAATATTATACACTTTGCTGCGTTACTATTGGTGGAGGCGTCTAACAAATGCTGTCAATGAACATTATTGCGCTTTATACATATAGTATATACAGTATTACTGTCTCCTTGCTGTCTGTCCGATTGCGGTAATTAGGTAATTAATGTTTGTAATTATGTAGTACGCTTCTGATACCTATATTTGGTGTTGATGGCAATTCGTTGATGTTATTCGTGGTGCAGCCTTGTTCAAATTAATGTTCACAGGTTTTATCGGTACGTTTTAGCAGTGTACTAAGCATACCCTTATCTTCTAAGTACCGTATATGCTATATATAGTTATTTAAAAATGAATGATAATATCAAATAATATTGTATATGTTTGCCCAGTGATATAAAAAAAAAAGTAGTATGTAGAAACAACTTGTACTCGAAGTGAAGTTTATTAATGTGGGGGTATTTATCTGGTTATGGTAAATTATGAGAATATAGTGAATAATATATAAAAGAGATCTTAAATTATAATACATTATTTACTATAGTTTGTATTTGAGCTTAGTGAAACAAAGGTTGTAATCAATGGATTGTTACATTGAAAGATTTGTGAGTGACTCTAATGAGTGCGTGGTATTATGAAAAATTAACGTTAGCAGTAAAAGATAAATACATGATTAAATAGAATTTGTATTTGATAAAATGGCTTGGTTCCAAACGATCTCTAAAATTGGTGGATCGTCTCCAGCTTTTATCTATTTTGAGGACTAGAATATCAATTTTGAAAGATCCACATCAGTGTCTAATACATGTTAATGTTTTGGAATGACGTTGTGTATCTTCTTCTGTTGATTAAATGTTCCAATGAATCTCATCTTTTGGTCTTTTTTATTATGTTGCATCTTTTTTTGTGGTTTCTGTAACATAGTAACATAGTTAATGAGGTTGAAAAGAGGCAAAATGACCATCGGGTTCAACCTGTATTCTGTATTAAACTGTGCACGTTATAATGCACCAGCTAAAGTAATGGTTTTGTACCAATTGACAAATATATTTCATACCACTCCTAGATACTTAATGTCAATATATGAAATGTTATAGACTTGGATACTTTTTTCAGCTAGAAAACTGTCCAATCCATTTATAAATGCATTTACAGAGTCCGCCATTATTACCTTCTCCGGAAGGGAGTTCCAAATCCTTATTGCCCTTATAGTGAAGAACCCTTTCCTACGTTGTGTATGGAATTTTCTCTCCTCTAGCCTCTGCGAGTGCCCACGTGTCCTATACAGAGTTCTATTAATAAATAAATCCCCTGCTAACTTCTTGTAATGACCGTTTACATATTTGAGGATATTAATAATGTCTCCTCTTAGTCGCCTCTTTTCTAGTGTATACATATTTAACCTAGTGAGCCTTTCCTCGTACTCCAGTGTCTCTAACCCTTTAATTAGTTTAGTAGCTCGCCTTTGAACTCTTTCGAGCTCCCCGATATCCATTTTATTATATGGTGCCCAAAATTCAACACAATATTCCAGGTGCGGACGTACCAATGCTTTGTACAATGGCAGGATTACATCCTCGTCCCTCGTCTCAATACTCCGTTTTATGCACGCAAGCACTTTACTTGCCTTCTTTGCTGCATTTTGACATTGTGTACTGTTATTAAGCCTATTATCCATGAGCTCCCCCAAATATTTTTCTACTAATGTTACCCCTATATTTTTCCCATTAAGTGTGTAGGATGCAAGTTTGTTTTTAATCCCAAAATGCATAACTTTGTATTTTTCAATATTGAACCTCATTACCCATTTAAATGCCCAGGTTTCAAGTTTAAATACAGTAAGTCATTCTGTAGAGACTCCACATCTATATCTGAATTAATTACCTTACACAGTTTAGTATCATCTGCAAAGAATGACACTGTGCTTCTCAGGCCTATTCCTAGATCATTAATAAATACATTGAACAGTAGCGGGCCAAGTACGGACCCTTGTGGTATTCCGCTTACTACTGGTGCCAAGCTGGAGAACATCCCATTGACCACTACTCGTTTTACCCTGTTATCCAGCCAATTACTTATCCAGATACAAATAGTATTTCCTAGACCAAATTCCCTTAATTTGATGATCAGTCTCCTGTGAGACACTGTATCAAAGGCTTTTGCAAAATCTAAATAGACCACATCCACTGATTTTCCCAGGTTAAGATTATTGCTCACTTCCTGGTAGAAGCTAATTAAGTTAGTTTGACATGATCTGTCCCTCTCAAACCCATGCTGACTCTTGCTAATAAACTTTTTTAATAATGACACTACCTTAGCTATACGCCAATCCCTCGGTACCATACCTGATCTAAATGAACTATAGAAAATCAAGTATAAGGGTCTTGCAAGCTGTGCCTTAAGCTCCATAATAACCCTCGGGTGAAAACCATCTGGGCCAGGTGATTTATTAATCTTTATGTTGCTTAGTCTCTCCAGGATTACTTCCTCACTTAAACAAGCATCTAGCCAAGGATCATTACCTTCACTGTCGTTATGCACTACTGTCACTGTCTGATCCTCCCTGATGAATACTGATGAAAAAAAGTTGTTCAGTATATCCGCTTTTATTTTGTCATCGTTTATCAAGGCTCCCAGTTCATCTTTTAATGGGCCTACATTCTCCTTTTTTAACCTTTTACTGTTTATGTATTTATAAAGCTTAAGTAAGTTTTGAGGTTAATTGAACTTTGCATATTTGTAGACATCATTTCTTTTTTGCTGTAGACTCTTACTTGTAGTCTTTTAGTTATTTTTATTATTACAGCAGTTTCTTCTTGTCCTTTACATCACACCTATGGATACACCTCTTAGGGTAGGGGGAAAATGTGCCTGATAAAGTGTAGGAAGCTGGTTGTGTGTGTTTCTGGTGCATGTCTGTGGATAGATATCCTTTGCTTGAAATTTGGAAGTCTAGGAAGGTAACTTGATTCTTGCTTATTTCAGAAATTATTTTAAAATTTAATTGGCTTGTCATTTAGAATTTTGGTGAATTTGATAAGTAGTTCCCAGATGATAAGCACATCATCTATAGGGGTCATTTATATCTGATCATAGATGTGCTAAATTTAGCACATCTACGTTCAGTTACTCAGACATGTCCACCCTGCATGTCTGGCACTAACCCCCTGCCCCACGGCTGCGAAAGCATCGCACAGCGGCGATGCTCTTGCACCCGCCGAGTAGCTCCCTGCCTGCGCAGCCTAGTCCCGGGTCACAGCGACTGTAACTTCACGCAGTCACCTCGACCCGGCCCCGCAATGGACTGCGTCACCTCAACCCGCCCCGGACAAGCCTGCGTTGTCTGGATTGCGCCCCACCAACGACGTTCTAACGCCGTTGGCACGCCCCCTCCTGCCCTGCGACCGCCTCTGCCTGTCAATCAGGCAGAGGCGATCACAACCCTTAGATGCTTTTAGCATCTAACTGGGCTCCCGAATGACCCCCTATGTACTGGTGCCAAGTGTTGTGTGTATTTCTTGTTTGTTATTAATAGCAATCTCCTTCCACCGTCCTACGTTTCTTTACTTTTTAAGGCCCTCTTTCAACTTCAGAAGGGTTATTCAGAGTTGTTAGCAGCCCAAAAAATTTAGCAATTGGGCATAACCATGTTGTACTGCAGGTGGGGCAGATGTAACGTGCACAGAGAGTTAGATTTAGGTGGGGTGTGTTCAAACTGAACTCTAAAGAGCAGTGTAAAAATAAAGCAACCAGTATTAACCCTGCACAGAAACAATATAACTCAACCAAATCTAAATCTCTCTGCACATGTTACATCTGCCCCACCTGCAGTGCAGCATGGTTATGCCCAATTGCTATCTTTTATGGTTTGCTAACAACTCTGAATAACCCCCATGGTGCAGTTTTGCTAAAATAGCAAAACTGCAACTGCTATCTCACATGCTGGGGGCAACCCAACACAGGGCAAGGTCACCCAGAATGCTAATGGTGGCCAGTGATGCAATCGTAATTCAATTGCAATTGCATCACTGATTAAGGGAAGCTGCTGCCATTTTCTGCATCGCAACAGCTGCATATGATGACATGTAGCCACCCCAAACCCAGCCCTTCTTTTTCCATCATGCCCCCACAATGCCGCGTTGCTGCCTCCGACCATAACATGAATGCATCTGTCTGTCAATCAGGCAGATGCGTTCACATCAATGTGATCGCATTGGCCGGCACATGCAGAACGGGACCTGCGCGTGAGCACTGGCCCTGTAGTTGTCCTAATGAGATTGTATCTTTAACGCAATGGAAGCTGAATAGGGCCCTAAGACACTAATAGGGTATCATCAGTAGCACTCCTACATATAAAATAGGATTATTAATTTAGAGATCAAACTACTTTTTTAGGGAAGCTTTATTATCACAAAATTTTTAGTATCATATAAATTCATTTGGATGAGATTTGGTCGGGGACACACAACTGTTAACTTTTAATATATTTAGTACAGCCCCAGTAACAATTACCACAACCTAATTGACAAATTGCCTTTAATACAGGATTACAAATCTTGTTTACTTCAAAGGGGGCAATTCAATTCAGCGTGATATTGAATAGTGCAAGGAATCAGTGCACAGAGCTATTCAATTGTCTGCACCATGCCTGCCACATAAGTTGGGAGATACAGTTTACCACACCTAAAGCCAGCAGTTTATTTACAGTAAACAACATTCTCTGACTTAGGCGTCTGTAGCGGTGATGTCAGTGCATGCAGTAAGCCCACAACTAGCACTAGTTTAATTGGATTTCTTCTCACACCTCAGGAGAGTGCGAGTAGTAATTCTCCAGTCATGGGTTTACTGTGCAGATAATTAAATAGCTCTGGGCACTCATCCTGTCGCTACACAACATCACGCTGAATTTAATTGCCACAAAATTCAGAAATAGGTATATGCCCAAGAACAAAAGTTGATGAAGCAGTTTTTATGTGCAGAAGTAATTTAGAGGGTAATTCAGAATTGATCGCAGCAGCAAATTTGATAGCAGGTGGGCAAAACCATGTGCACTGCAGGGAGAGGGGCAGATATAACATTTGCAGAGAGAGTTTGGGTGGGTTATTTTGTTTCTGTGCAGGGTAAATACTGGCTGCTTTATTTTTACACTGCAATTTAGATTTCAGTTTGAATACACCCCACCCAAATCTAACTCTCTCTGCACATGTTATATCTGTCCCCCCTGCAGTGCACATGGATTTGCCCAACTGCTAACAAAATTACATTATGTGTCACATTTATGCTTCAATGTTTAATGTCTAGCATCTCTGCAAAATGTAACCTTGTCACACAACTCCATTTTTCAGATTTATATTGAGATATTTCACACTGTGCATGCTCCATAACTAAGCATATGCAAAGTTGAATATCTGTGGGTGACATCCCTTAGAATTCAGATGGATCTCTTTCATCATATTGATAGTGATGGCAGCTACTTTCACCAGCAGAGGTATAAGGTTGGTGCTGACAACCATAGATGCTGCCAGCTCTGAATATGGGTGGAGTTTGCATTTATTTAGAGTGTGCAATGTTGCGGACTGAAGGCCTAACTCAGACCTGATCGCAGTAGCAAATCTGTTGTCTAATGGGCAAAGCCAAGTGCACTGCAGGGTAGGGTAAGGGTAGATATAACATGTGCAGAGAGAGTTAGATTTGAGTGGGTTATATTGTTTCTGTGCAGGGTAAATACTGGCTGCTTTATGTTTTACACTACAAATTAGATTTCAGTTTGAACACACCCCACCCAAATCTAACTCTCTCTGCACATGTTATATCTGCCCCCCCCCCCCCCCCCCCCCCCTGCAGTGCACATGGTTTTGCCCATTAGAGAACACATTTGCTTCTGCGGTCAGGTCTGAATTAAGTCCGGAATCAACCGCTTTATGAGCAGGGAAAAAAGTTGAATGAATGACAGGGTCTATTTTCAGTATAAAGGGTTTTTGTGAATATTTTATTATATTTATATTTTTACCACCCAATGTTAATATAGATTACATCTCTTGTACTGTAGTTATTTAAGCCTATAAGCATCACAAGCTGGACCTTCTTTATTTTCTGTTGGTGGACACTATGGGGTATATTCAATAAGTATCGGAAGCTGCCGTCTTGTCAGAAAGATGGCAGCTTCCGACAGATTTAGGTCGGAAGGGGTTCTGACCTATTCATTAGGGGCTGTTTTTTTCTGACAAGTCAGGAATTCCTGACTTGTGGAAACCATGTAGATCAGCAGAATAACCGCCAATCCGCATGCTTCTGTCGGGAACGGGGCCAAATCTGGCAGGTTTTGTCCCCGTTTCCGACAATCTCAATCCAACTTTAAAAAAAGTTGGATTGAGATGAGGGAGCTGAGAGGAGGAGACGGGGGAGAGCAGCGAGGTCCCGCTTGCTGGAGCCGGGTGGACGCTGCCATGAGCTCTGGTGGCGGTGCTCCATCCTCCTACTACGCTGCTGTAGCTGCTGCTTTCCCCCTTCTCCCCGCTGCCCTCCCCGAGTCCTCCTCTCAGCTCCCTGATCTCAATCCGACTTTTTTTAAAGTCGGATTGAGATGGTCTGGAACGGCCAAATCTGACAGCCCTTGTCGGATCCAATCTGACAAATGCATGTCGGAATGGATCCGACTTTAATTGAATATACCCCTATGTTGTCTCTATCCCATTTATAAATGGCTACTAAAAATATTGGTGCTAGAAAAAACGAGTTTTATGGTAAGAACTTACCTTTGTTAAAGCTCTTTCTGCGAGGTACACTGGGCTCCACAAGGATTGGACAATGGGGTGTAGAGTAGGATCTTGGTCCGAGGCACCAACAGGCTCAAAGCTTTGACTGTTCCCAGAATGCACAGCGCCGCCGCCTCTATAACCCCGCCTCCCTGCACAGGAGCTCAGTTTTTAGTTAACCAGCCCAATGCAGTAGCAGGAAAAGAGACAACAATGGTTAGTAGCCACATACACCACACTCTCACGACAAGAGAAGTGTCAGCGGCTAATGCCATACCAACTCGAAGAAGCTAAGTGCGTCAGGGTGGGCACCTTGTGGAGCCCAGTGTACCTCGCAGAAAGAGTTTTAACAAAGGTAAGTTCTTACCATAAAACTCATTTTCTGCTGCGGGGTACACTTGGCTCCACAAGGATTGGACAATGGGGATGTCCTAAAGCAGTTCCTTATGGGAGGGGATGCACTGTAGCGGGCACAAGAACCCGGCGTCCAAAGGAAGCATCCTGGGAAGCGGCAGTATCGAAGGCATAGAACCTTATGAACGTGGTCCCTGAGGACCACGTAGCCGCCTTGCACAATTGATCAAGGGTCGCACCACGTTGGGCCGCCCAAGAAGGTCCAACAGACCGAGTAGAATGGGCCGTAATGTGAGCAGGAGCTGACAGACCAGCCCTCACATAAGCATGTGCAATCACCATTCTAATCCATCTGGCCAGGGTCTGCTTGTGAGCAGGCCAGCCACGTTTGTGAAAACCAAACAAAACAAAGAGAGAATCAGATTTTCGAATAGAAGCAGTTCTCTTCACATAGATACGGAGAGCCCGTACCACATCCAAAGACCACTCTTTGGGAAACAAATCAGGAGAGACAAAGGCCGGAACCACAATCTCCTGATTAAGGTGGAACGAAGAAACCACCTTAGGTAAATATCCGGAACGAGTCCTAAGAACCGCCCGGTCACGGTGAAAAATCAGATATGGGGAACTACAAGACAAGGCACCCAGATCCGACACTCTTCTAGCAGAGGCAATAGCCAGCAAGAACACCACCTTAATTGAAAGCCACTTAAGGTCAGCTGAACCAAGGGGTTCAAATGGAGACTCCTGCAAAGCCTCCAAAACCACCGACAAGTCCCAAGGAGCCACAGGCGGGACATAGGGAGGTTGGATACGCAACACACCCTGAGTGAAAGTATGAACATCAGGTAAAGTCGCAATTTTTCTCTGAAACCACACCGACAAGGCAGAAATATGAACCTTGAGGGAGGCCAGACGCAGGCCTAAATCTAGGCCTTGCTGCAGAAAAGCCAAAAGTTTGGCTGTACTAAACTTGGAAGCGTCATAATTGTTTGATGCGCACCAAACAAAGTAGGAATGCCAGACCCTATGATAAATCCGAGCAGAAGCCGGTTTCCGGGCCCGCAACATAGTTTTAATGACCTCTTCAGAAAAACCCTTAGCCCTCAAGACGGAAGCTTCAAGAGCCACGCCGTCAAAGATAGCCGGGCTAGGTCCTGGTAGACACAGGGGCCCTGAACGAGGAGGTCTGGGCATTGTGGAAGTAGAAGTGGACGGTCCGACGATAGGCCTTGCAGGTCTGAGAACCAGTGCCGTCTGGGCCACGCCGGAGCTATGAGAAGCAGATTTCCTTTTTCTTGCTTGAACTTCTGAATTACACTGGGCAGGAGTGACACCAGAGGGAACATGTACGGCAGCCGAAACCTCCACGGCACCGCCAGCGCATCCACGAATGCTGCTTGAGGATCCCTTGTCCTTGCTCCGAAGACCGGAACCTTGTGATTGTGTCGAGACGCCATCAGATCTACATCTGGAAGACCCCACTTTTCCACTAGGAGTTGAAACACTTCTGGATGGAGGCCCCACTCGCCAGCATGCACGTCCTGACGACTCAGAAAGTCCGCTTCCCAATTCAGGACTCCCGGAATGAATATTGTCGATATGGCCGGTAGATGGCGTTCCGCCCAACGTAGAATCCATGAGACTTCCTTCATTGCCAAACGGCTTCGAGTGTCGCCTTGATGATTTATGTAAGCCACTGTGGTGGCGTTGTCCGACTGTACTTGAACAGGACGGTTCTGAATTAAATGCTGGGCCAGGTTCAACGCATTGAAGACCGCTCGCAATTCCAGAATGTTGATCGAGAGGAGAGATTCCTCCTTGGTCCACCGACCCTGAAAGGAGAGTTGCTCCAGCACCGCGCCCCAACCTCTTAGACTGGCATCTGTCATCAACAGGACCCAGTTGGATATCCAGAAGGGACGACCCCTGCACAATTGTTGGTCCCGGAGCCACCAAAGCAGCGACAGACGGACCTCCGGAGTCAATGAGATCATTTGAGATCTGATCCGGTGAGGCAGGCCATCCCACTTGGCTAGAATCGGCCTCTGGAGGGGGCGAGAATGGAATTGAGCATACTCCACCATGTCGAATGCTGATACCATGAGGCCCAGCACCTGCATTGCCGAATGTATCGACACTTGCGGACGAGAAAGGAAGCAATGAATCCTGTCCTGAAGCTTCAGGACTTTCTCCTGAGACAAGAACAACCTCTGGTTGTGAGTGTCCAATAGCGCTCCCAGGTGCACCATGCTCTGAGCAGGGCCCAGTGAGGATTTCTTCCAGTTGATGAGCCACCCGTGGGCTTGTAGAAACCGGACCGTCAAGTTCTGGGGAATTTGCCAGGATTAACAAGTCGTCCAGATACGGCAGTATCCTGACCCCTTGACGGCGGAGTAGCACCGTCATCACCGCCATTACTTTGGTGAAGACTCGCGGAGCCGTTGTTAAACCAAAAGGTAACTCCCGAAACTGGTAATGGAGGTTGCCAATAGCAAACCTCAGGTATTGCTGATGTGACGCTGCTATAGGAATATGCAGGTAAGCATCCTGTATGTCCAGGAAGACCATGTAGTCCCCAGGTTCCAAGGCCAGAACTATAGAGCAAAGGGTTTCCATACGGAACTTAGAAACCCTCACAAACCTGTTCAACGCCTTGAGGTTGAGAATGGGCCGGGAGGACCCATTCGGTCTCGGGACTAGAAACATCGGAGAATAGTACCCCCGGCCACTCTGAGCAAGAGGCACCTGTACTACAACTCCTGTATCCAGGAGGGTCTGTACCACCGAATGCATAGTGTTTGCCTTTATCTGGTCCGACGGGACGTCTGTCAGGCAAAATCGATGAGGGGGTCGGTTTTTGAAGGCTATGGCGTAACCTCGAGTGACGACTTCCCGTACCCAGGCATCTGAAGTGGTCTTCAACCATTCCTGGGTATATCCTAGAAGCCGGCCCCCCACCCTGGGATCCCCCAGGGGGAGGCCCGCCCCATCGTGCAGCAGGTTTATCGGTCTTGGCAGCTGGCTGACAGGCAGCCCAGGCTCTTTTGGGCTTCGGCTTACCAGGTTTGGAAGTGCGGGCCTGCTTGTGGTACGCCTGACCTTTTGCTTTACCTGAAGGACGAAAGGGGCGAAAGGACGTACCTTTAGCCTTCAACACAGAAGGAGCGGTATTTGGCAGACAGGCAGTTTTGGCAGTAGCCAAGTCAGCCACTATCTTATTTAAGTCCTCCCCAAACAGAATATCTCCCTTGAAAGGGAGAACCTCCAGGGTTTTTCTAGAGTCCAGATCCACAGACCAGGATCTCAGCCACAATATCCGGCAAGCCAGAACTGACGTAGTAGAGACCTTGGCTGCTAGGATACCGGCAGCAGAAGCCGCCTCTTTAATATATCGAGAAGCTGTGACAATATATGACAAGCATTGTCTAGCATGGTCAGAGGAGATTTCAGCTTCTAACTCCAAGGCCCATGCTTCAATAGCCTCTGCAGCCCATGTAGCTGCAATAGTGGGCCTTTGCGCAGCACCTGTGAGGGTGTAAATCGCTTTCAGACAACCCTCCACACGTTTATCCGTAGGCTCTTTTAGAGACGTGACGGTAGTGACAGGTAGAGCTGAGGAAACCACCATCCTAGCCACATGTGAGTCCACTGGAGGCGGCGTTTCCCAATTCTTAGACAGCTCTGGCGCGAGGGGATAGCGAGCCAGCATCTTCTTTTGAGGCACAAACTTCGTACCCGGGTTTTCCCAGGGTTCCTGACGTATATCCACTAGGTGATCAGAGTGAGGTAAAACTTGCTTAACCACCTTCTGACGCTTGAACCTATCTGGTTTCTTAGGAGGGACGGATGGCTCGGGATCATCTGTAATCTGTAGAATTAACTTAATAGCTTCCAAAAGATCAGGAACATCCACATGTGAACTACCCTCCTCATCAGCCGTATCTGAGTCAGAACCTGTGGGGTCAGTGTACATGCCGTCTTCATCAGATGAGGTGTCAGTGACAGCAGTGGATTGTGAGGAGACAAGCGCTCGCTTAGAAGACACCTTGGACTTAGGCGAGCGTTGGTCAGACTTTTTAGTAGTCAAGGACTGGTTCAACTTCGTCAATTGAGCAGATAAATCATCCGCCCACGGCGGGTTAGCTGCAGGAACCAGATACGGTTTTACCGGCATTGGGGGTCCCATAGGGGGTGTTAGTTTATGAACTAGCATATGCAGAAGCGTGGAAAAAGCGGCCCACGGTGGGTCAGTATGTGCCTCCGTTGCCACAGTCCCACTGGGGGGTAAGGAGCCCCCAAAACCAGAGCCCACAGCTGCTATATTCTCCTCATATGTGTCTGTGGCTTCAGCAACACCGGCAGTGTGTTCAGCCCCAGAACTGTTACCCTCAGAAGCAGACATGATATAACTTGCAGTATCAGGTAACACAGTACAATTATCAGCAGCACTATACCTCTAAACCCAAACCCCTGCGCAGTGTAGTCAGCACTAGCAGAGATAAAGGAGAGATATGGTGACTAAATCACAGAGAAAAATACGTAATATAGTATATCTTTGTGAAAAATCCTATATTAATATAAAACCTGACACACCAAGCCCCCTCAGGTTATAGAATATAGGGATAGCAAGATGAGTGAAAGACACAAAATGGACAACACTCAGCTATCAAATGCACACACAGAAAGTCACAGTTTGTACAATGCAGAGGTTATTACTGACAATAATACTGCACTGGACTAGCTTCTATATAGCTATATAGTTAATAGATATAACACTACACAGTAAGAACTGGATGTATATCACAGGGTAATTGTACTATAAAACCCTGACTAAATGCACTCTTTCTTAACTATCACTGTCTAAAAAGGCAGGTAGAATGGTATCCGGACTCCAGGTCGAGAACAATAAGGTCGACACACCTTAGGTCGACGCCAATTGGTCGACACACCTTAGGTCGACATGGACAAAAGGTCGACAGGAACAAGGTCGACATGGAAAAAGGTCGACATGAGTTTTTCACGATTTTTTTCTTTTTTGGAACCTTTTCATACTTAACGATCCACGTGGACTACGATTGGAACGGTAATCTGTGCCGAGCGAAGCGGTGGCGGAGCAAAGGCACCATGCCCGAAGCATGGCGAGCGAAGCGAGCCATGCGAGGGGATGCGGTGCACTAATTGGGGTTCCCGGTCACTCTACGTAGAAAACGATACAAAAAAAAACATTAAAAACTCATGTCGACCTTTTTCCATGTCGACCTTGTTCATGTCGACCTTTTGTCCATGTTGACCTATGGTGTGTCGACCAATTGGCGTCGACCTAGGGTGTGTCGACCTTTTTGTTGTCGACCCTGAGTCCCAGACCCGGTAGAATACTTAAGTGTCATGTAAAGGCACAGCGCTGACAACCAGGCGGCTTTACATAGGAGGATTTGCCCAAGCAGTCCCAGGAACAGTGAAGCTGAGGGATAATGGCGCTCAGACACTGACAGGGAGTGAGGGAAAGACAGATATGCAGCTCCAGGGCAGGAACACTTGCTGGAAATGGCACTCTGGGGCTGGGGGAGGGGCTTCAGGTCTAAGCCTTATCCCCCTGCTGGCAAAACCACCGGGTACTGTGGGCGATATAAAACCGGTTTTAAGAGAAAACCTGACCTGCGCCCATGCCCTGGTGATCTAGTGGGATCGCCTGTACTGCCACAGTGTCCACCGCCAGCGAGCGCGGCCCGCCTCCCAATGACTGCGCCGGATCGCGATAAAGACCGGGTCCCACAAGTGGGACCCACTCACCACCTCCCGAAGCGCGGCCACGCGATCCTGGAGAGCCCCAGCCGTGTGTGTCTAACGTGAAGAAAACTGGAGCCTCCGCTGTAGGTTCCCGGCAACCAGGGCTCGGGAGTGTACAGCGCCGCTGGGGAGAGCTGGAGTTGGAGCAGTGAATGTCACAAGACATTTACCACCGCTGCTGCCCTTGAAGTCTTCACTTTTTCTTCATAAAAAGCATTTCTTAGGGCAGCCTGGAGCAGCCCCTCTGTTAAGTGCCTGCTTACTGCAGCAACAACTTACAAAACTGAGCTCCTGTGCAGGGAGGCGGGGTTATAGAGGAGGCGGCGCTGTGCATTCTGGGAACAGTCAAAGCTTTGAGCCTGTTGGTGCCTCGGATCAAGATCCTACTCTACACCCCATTGTCCAATCCTTGTGGAGCCCAGTGTACCCCGCAGCAGAAATGTTTAAAACTTTGAATATGAATTACAAGTGCTATCTTAAATATTTTAATGCAATTATTGCAGCTGGAAATGGAAGGTAATAATGTACATTCTTCCTACATTGCTCATCAACACTGTCTCTGACCTTTGAATTGACCACTAATTTTATTCCTTGCCATTTAGCAGTACCCTTTGCAATCTCATTAACCTTTCAGAAGGAGTCAGCACAACAATCAAATCAAAATATCACATTAAGAAAAGGTTACAGTAGTATGCGTTGGATAGCAAATGCTGAGATATGGCATACAAATGACTCTATGTCAGATAACAAGTTGAAATCTGCTTCCTTAAAGAGCGTTAAATCCTTTTAGGACTTTGTATTCCTTGTGTCAGCACCCAGAACTGGCAACAGGAATCTTGTGGCCATCTTTGGGGCTATCCCTCCCCATTAGGTACAGAATTTAAATAAGCAGGGCTTAAAATGGTCCTAGAAAGATGGTGGAAGTTATGCCCGTCCACATGTCCTGAGATGCTGCTAATCCTCCTAGAAATTTCAACAGGCCAATCTGAGGAACTACTCTGAGATGGTACCTTGCAATTGGTGTATCTATAATGGGTGCAATGCGTGCAGTGCACATGGGCCCCTAGGTCCAGGGGGCTACACACACTGCAGTCATGTTTATTGCTTATCTTTCTGGAGTCCCACATCAGAGCTGCAGCTGCGGTAAAAACTCACCATCAATATGGCCGCCGAGCATGTGCAGTAGGAATTTGGTTTCCAGAACATAGCAGGTGCCATGTTTCTGGAGACCTGTGCATGAGCAGTAGACTCTGGCTTCTATTGCTCTGTGAAAAGGAGGGGGCGCACCCGGAGTCTGCACACGGGCCCCCTCCCCTGTGCCTTACCTCTGTGCAGAGGTAGAACAAGTGCTGATAGAGCCCAGTGTAAAATAAAAAAGCGGTGCTTCTAGAAAACTATTCTTTAAAATTCTCACTGAAAACTTATATTGGTCCTCAAACACACACTGAAAACACACATTACGGAATTGCAATAGCATGGCAAAACATGAAAATAACAGGAAACACTGCCATGTACACATGAATTTTTAGTGAATGGCCAATGCCTTGGGGCTGACTATACCCCCTTAGGAACTTTGGTAGTGTGTAATAACTTTTAGATGCTTTTACTAACACTCCTGTCACCAGCTGAAACTCCAAGTGTGAGTCAGGTAAAAAAAAAAAAATCTAGTTTTTTTATATGGTCTCCTTGAACAACTCACTTTATTACCCCATGATCATTGTGGGTCCTGCACAGTGTGACTTGTACGCATGCGCAGTGGCAATTGGCATTGCTTATATATTTGAATCAAGCCCTATATTAGTAGTCCCCTGAGAGGCCAGGGCACCATGAAATCTCTGGACTTGGTACAGGTGTCCTGCTTGTACCTCCCCCTTCATGCCACCATGCCTGTCAAGACCATACATCTAGCAGTGATAAATTACTATATGTGTCAGGATTATAGAGCAGATATATAAACCTACTATGTATTGATATAATAGCTGAGGTCGATGTAGAGTTGGACATTGGTGCTCAGTGTTGGGCTGGCTCACTGTTGAACCAAGAAGATTCAAGGTGAGCCACATTGTCAAGGTATTCAGCCCCCTCCTGATGGTGGCTAAAGCCCAGGCTGACCAAGTAAATCCAGATTGAGCAGTAGACAGTAAACCACAAATATATAAACCACTTTTGCAAAGGTATAAAAACACATATCATCATATTAATACAAATAGTCAAAGGTACTGAGGAAATTGCTTCCATGCAAAGAGAACTCACTGTGTACAGTATATGCTATTGGACCAAAACATGATGGATATTATCATTGCATGCTCCTATAAGCAGTCCTGAATCAGAACTTGTCTTTCTGGTTCAAATAGTTGCATCAAACATAATTCCACATACAGTATGTGGGTACACTGCCATGACCCAGAATCACATGTTGGTTAGAGATGGTCAATACCAGTGTTCTTCATTTCTTATCGCTTCACTGTGGGGTAATTTATGATTTGCATCTGATTGCACATTGGGGGTTCATTCAGACCTGATCGCATGCTAGGATTTTTCACTGCGCTGTGATCAGGTCAGAACTGCGCATGCGTATGCACCGCAAGGCGCAGGTGCGTTGTATGGCTACAAAGCGGATCGTTGCTGGGTGATGGATTGTACGAAGAATCCATTCACACAGCTGATCGCAAGGAGATTGACAGGAAGAAGGCGTTTCTGAGTGTCAACTGACCATTTTTAGGGAGTGGTTGGAAAAACGCAGGAGTGTCCAAGCATTTGCAGGGTGGGTGTCTGACTTCAATTCCGGCCCCGGACAGGCTGAAGTGATGGCAGCAGCTGAGTAAGTTCTGGGCTACTCAGAAACTGCACAAAACTTTTTTGTACTGCTTGGCTGCACATGCGTTCGCACACTTGCAAAGCAAAAATACACTCCCCTATGGGCGGCGACTATTTGCTCGCAGCAGTGCAAAAAAAACCTAGCGAGCGGTCAGGTCTGAATTAGGCCCATTGTGTCATAACATTTAAAAAGGTATGGCTGGTACTTCTTCACTGCATTCCCAACGAGAACAAAAAACTCATGGCAATTTCATTAAAAGTTAGGTGCAAATTGTTATTAGTACAACCATTTTGCAATGCATGCAATAAAAATGCATATATTTGTGACTTGCAGGCTAAATACTGATGCTTTTGCACGTAGCACAGAAATACTGGGCAGCTCTATATATACAATGCAAATCACTGTTGAGCTTAAATATATCACCTTCCAATTCTAAATCTGCTTATTTTAACTTTGCAGTGAAACTTGTTTTGCTAATGAGCGCAATTGAACCTTCTAGCTGGACTTACCCCTACAGTAGTTCCAAATGCTAGTACACAACTTTCTTTGATGAGAAATATATATTTCCTGTTATTCGTAGGGACAAAGATGGTGCCCATCTGGTCAGTGCCGTAACTAGACATTTTAGCGCTGTTTGCAAGAAGCAGCATCGGCGCCCCACCACCACCACCACCAAATAAAAAACAGGGCCAATGCGCGCCGTAGGCATGGGCCAAAAATATAGGGGAGTGGCTGCATGGGGATGGGGCGTGGCCATATAGCTCCCTTTTACACAGTATGGCAGCCAGAGCTCCCTTTTACACAGTACGGCAGGTAGAGTCCACTATTTCACATTAGGCAGGCAGAGTCCCCCTTTTACACAGAATGGCATGTACAGTCCCCCTTTTACACAGAATGGCATGTAAAGTCCCCCTTTTACAAAGTACGGCACGTAGAGTCCCCCTTTTACACAGTACGACACGTGGAGTCCCCCTTTTATACATTACGGCAGGCAGTCCCCCTTTTACACATTACGGCAACAGAGCCCCCTTTTTTGTACACATTAGGCAGGGAGAGTGTGTGTGTCTGAGAGAGAGAGAAAGTGTGTGTGTGTTGTCACCTGTGAAGACGATCCGGCATCAGGCGCTGACACTCATATACGGGTGCTCACTCTCCATTGCTGCGGCGACTCTCACAGGCGGAATTACCACACACAGCGCCAGCTCATATACGGGAGCTGCGCCTACAATAGCGCTCCCTCTCCAGTGCAGATGTGGAGGCTCTCATGGGTAAAATTACCACACACAGCGCCAGCTCTCCATTGCACAGGTGTGGCAGCTCTCACAAGTGGAATTACCACACAGGGGCCTGTGTAACACCAACCTCCTCCTGTGGTACCGCTCCAAGTCCCTTACAGAGGCGCCAGGGCCTAGCACTCCCAATTCAAGTCCACTGCTTCGCCAGTGCCTTCACTATAAGATAGCATGCAACAAACGGAGGTGCGGCACTCAAACTGTTCTTCAATAAAGCACAGCAGCCGAGATTAGATTATCATTTATTATGAAAATCTAATCGAGGCTGCTGTGCTTTATTGAAGAAAAATCTGAGTGCCACACCTCTGTTTAAGATATATATATATATATATATATGGCCAAAGAATAACTGGCACTCAGGAGTCTGGCAAATGGTAAAAAGCATATATTATCCAAGGTCAACGTTTCGGGGGTCTTAGCCCCATCGTCAGGACAAAATAACACAGCATACACAAGACAAACACAGCAACTTAACCCACCTTTGTACCCCACAGCGAGTGTGTCCGCCCGCGGTCCTTCCCCTGGCTACCGCCCACCGGAGGTCATGGTTCTTCCTCTCTCTGGCTTCCGCTCCTGCCGTTGCTAGGCAACCGCCAGAATGCATTCCACCTGCCTCAGCATGTGCGCTCCACCGGGCGGAAGTGTCTCGGACATCTCTCGGAGGGTGCTGATCATGGGGGCGGTCCCGGCGGCACATCTAAAATACATATAACTTTTATTAGATACTATAGTTAAAATCAACAATGTAATAAACAGATAAACACATAAACATATAAACATATGGAAAAAGTATCCCATACCCAAGCACTGTTAACCACAAACTGTATAGATACCACCCGAAGAAAAAAGTTAAATGGTATTCAAATTTACCTTCTCATTTAACCCTTTAGGAGCTATACTTCCTAGCTGGATAATCCATCTGGATTCCTTTAACAAGAGCTCTTTGGCTCTATCCCCACCTCTCAATGTAGCAGGTACATGGTCTATAATAAAATATTTTAATGCTTCTAGCCTGTGTCCAGCAGATTTGAAGTGTTTTGCCACTGGTTGGTCAATAGACCTACCTTGTAGTGCAAGGCGTATAACTGACCGATGTGCAGTCATTCTTTCAGTAAATTTTCTGGTAGTTTGTCCCACGTAGTACAGTCCGCAAGGGCAGACAATAATGTATACCACGTGGTACGTACTACAGGTAAGTATATAGGGTATGTCAAACTGTTTACTAGTATGGGGATGGACAAAAGACTTGCACGGGATAAGATGGATACATGTGGCACAGCCACAACATTTATAGCACCCAGGGGGTTTTCTATAGACGTTCGGGGTTAATGCAACCCCTCTCCCTGTTATGTCTGCCCGCACAAGTCTGTCCCGTAGATTACTGCCCCTCTTAAAAGCAGCTATTGGTCTGCTATTACTTAACCCTTTCAACTCTGGGTCGGTCTTAATAATTGGCCAAAGAGCATGTGTAGCCCTTTTTATTACAGGACTAGCCGTAGTGTAATCTGATGTCCACGGAATCAGATTACTAGAGCTGCATTTATCAGGATTGAGAAGATCAGATCTAGACATATTCAATACCTTCGATTTCTGTTGACACAAAATCTTGCTGTTATAGCCTCGCGCTTCAAATTTGTTAATAAGAATATCTAATTGTTCTGGAACTTTCTCAGTCTCACTAGTGATATGCGCTATGCACATCATTTGTGACATAGGCAAGCCCCTTTTCAGGGCTTCAGGATGATGGTTTGAATTCATAAGGAATGTATTTCTATCAGTATCTTTAGTGAATATCAGTTGATATCAGATTATTTTTGACTATCACTTTAACATCTAGAAAATGTATTTCCTGCATGCTATACGAATAAGTAAACTTAATCGGAGATGCCCGACTGTTAACATTAGACATAACCCTCTCAAGGAGTTCCACGCCTCCTGTCCATAGCAGGAATACATCATCGATGTATCGGTGTACCACATAATATATTTACTGATCTCCTGATCCTGAAAAAATATCTGAGACTCCTCCTCAAACATAAATATATTAGCGTAGGAGGGTGCCACGGCTGATCCCATGGCACACCTCCTAAGCTGCAAGTACAAATTTCCATCAAACAAGAAATAATTCTTAATTAAAGTCATTTCTAGAAGGCGTAAGAACAAGACATGGTCAACATCCGTATTGCTCAAATTCCTTTCCAAGAATTTGCACATCGCAGATAGGCCTCCAGCATGCGGAATTGATGTATAGAGGCTACAAACATCTAAAACCACCAAAAGTGTACGAGAAGGTATACTATTAATTGCAATAAGTTTCTTTAGAAACGAGGTAGTGTCTTTCAGGAAGGTGTCCTGTTTAAGTAATAATGGCTGTAAAATGCAGTCTAATAGCTTCGATGCAGGTTGTAGAAGGTCACGCGCTGAGATTATGGGCCATCCAGGCGGTTTTTCTTTGTTCTTATGTAGTTTTGGTAGAGTATAGATTACCGGAACTTTCGGGAACCGCACAAGGAGGGCTTCATACAGCTTAGGTGAAATCTTATTGGTGGACTTAGCTTCATTCACAATACACAAAACATCTTTCTGATAGTCCATAGTAGGATCGGATCCTTAATTAACTTTTTGTAGATAGCTGAATCAGAAAGTTGAGACATAATTTCAGCACGATGGTTTTTAGTATCTTAAAGGACGATGGCCCCGCCCTTGTCGGCGGGCCGAATAATTATATCTTCATAGGACTCAAGATTTTTAAGAGCCCCAATCTCTTCTCTAGATACGTTGTGTCTGATTTTGCAAGGAGCCATGGTGAACTTCTCCACAGCTTTATCCATCATTCTCCCAAATGTTTTGAGGGAGGCATTAGTGGAAATTGGATCAAATGTGGATCTCGAAGCTGATCTAATAAATTTGTCATACACCATAGGAGGGGACAAGTCACCCGGAGCATGTTGATAAAACTCCTTCAGACGCAACTTTCTTGCAAAGCAATGAGAGTCTCATTTCCAATTGAAGGTGTAAAATTTAGTGGTAGGAACGAAGGTAAGTCCTTTGTTAAGAACCTGTATTTCAACTTCACTCAGGGTTCTTGAAGATAGATTGAAAATTAGGTTGTCTTTTTGTTTCCAGCCTTTCTGCCCCCTCTTGTTCTTGCCCCCCCTACGGGTGGAAGGTCTCCACTGGAGGGCACCCCTTCTGTTCCTAAAGGGATGTGTCGTGATCTCATTACTTCATCTGGTTCAGAGACAACGAAATCGCTGTCACTATTAGAGTATTTCTATCACTCTGACCACTCTGGGCCCTTTTTTGCCAGGGTCTTCTTTTGAAGGATGATGTTCTATTACCCCTCATATTGTCACCTCCTGCCAGCCATTTACAGACTTTGTTTTCCTCATAATCTAAATTAGATTATGAGGAAAACAAAGGCTAAGACCCCCGAAACATTAACCTTGGATAATATAAGCTTTTGACCATTCGTCAGACTCCTGAGTGCCAGTTATTCTTTGGACTTGTATTGATTCTTCTTCTGAGCACCGGAGCAGTTGTTATATATTTGGAGTGCCAGCTGATTGTGGGTGGATATATATATATATATACATACAGTATATATACCGTATATCACGCCACTTCAGGATTTTTAAGTGCAGACTGTACTTTCTCAATACTTTGGAATCAATTGTGACCCGTCATCAGGATAAATTTATAAAGGTATTTTGGTTTGTATATTTAGCCTGACAATTGGGCATGGTTGACCCTGTGATGTTGAGAAAGTACAGCCTGCATTAAAAAATCCTTACGTACTATGCAGTGATTCACCTGTACAGTATATATACATCTGTACATATACTGTACATAGGCATACATACAGCATATTTTCAAACATACAGCATACATACTGTGTATATAGGAAAAAAGGTTAATTAGTGCCGCACAGGACTGTGAAAATTTCTTTATAATGGGCTCTTGAAAAATTTGTCCCTTGTAAACCAACAGTACAAATGCATAGGACACGACTGTATCGGTAATCAAGGAGGTTGTTGGTGGTGCACCCAGAGTCAATGATATATATCGAGGTTACAAAGGAAAAGAGAGACTCTTTGTTGGGGCACGCTTGAAAGACTAAAACTTAACTTTTAATATAAATCTCATTAAAATGTGGTACACCAGATCAACACACGTATATATATATTTTTTTATAACACTTTTGAGAAAAGGCCATAAACTTGTAATGGTCCCTTCTCCCTTGTGTTGATTTTAAATTATTAAAAGAAAAGATTCTCAATCATGAAATAATTAAGAGTAATCAACCTACAATTAATGTAGTTAATAAAAATGACAGTGACACCTGGGGTGAAAATATTGGAAATTGAATTTAACATAAAGTGCATAGGCATTGCATATGTTGTAAATACGCTGCGATAGTGATCCTTACATATTTACCTATGGAGAAGATATATCCTGGTAAGGGTTAATCTACTGCTTAAAAGTTTATATGACAATAAGGTACAATGAATGAGAGAACAATTACTTATTGTAGACAAGTAGAGAGTCAGAGAAGCTAAATAAATATGAGAAGGAAAATGTAGGTGTGAAAGTGGTAATGGTCAAAGGTTGCTCCAACACCTCTGCTTGTCACAAACATAGAGATATTGATTACTACACCTGATATTCCCTAGCAGTCTCCCAAATAGGTACTAATCAGGCTATTCACTGCTTAGCTTCCAAGATCAGGCGAGGTTGGGCGTACCCAGTGAAATATGGTAGTAATGACACCTAAATTGTGAATACAGTGGTATATGGTTATTGGCATATACCAAAGGTAGTACCTCTATTTTTCATCATTGTGCGCAGTCATTCTATTGCTTCTGCATTGTCGAATGGATGTATGACTGGCATCAATAAATGAGAGAGTACTGGAAAAGAGATATTGAGTCTAGGAAACGTATAGGTTCAGGGCCCGTCTTCTATTATCCACCGTCAGCTAAATTAACTCTCTCTTCAGTAAATTTTACTCATATTCTTTTACTTATCAGTTATCTATTTACTAACTGCAGGGGTCAACTAGTATAATTACTTCCGGGTCCCTGGACCGGAAATGACACGCAGGATGTTACATAACATATTTCCACCATGTCCTCTGCCTTATGATTGGTCCTCATAATAGGACCACCCCCACTTTTGCCTTAATTAGATTGCCTTCCACCACCTCTTCACACAGTGAACAAGCCACCATCCGGTGAAACGGCCGTCTGTGTCCAGTGGAGCTGAGCAGTGCACGGCTCAGCCCACTCATCTCCTGGTATCGTATAATATGAAATTTATATCATTTAATTATCTAAGATTTGCCTAATCTGCTACTTATCAATTTCAATTATTTAATATCACTTCTACTTTATATAATTTTTCTTCATAATATTTCAAAAATCCCCTTTATGTCTTCAGCAGTAAACTTTTAAGTTTCCTATTTTCTTACTGTCGTCAGGGCTTAAGATACCTATGTAATTTCATACTTATTTTTCATCAGGCACAGGAAACCCATTTCTCTCTCCTATGTCTGCCACATGTTATATGTGGCTGACGGTGGATAATAGAAGACGGGCCCTGAACCTATACGTTTCCTAGACTCTATATCTCTTTTCCAGTACTCTCTCATTTATTGATGCCAGTCATACATCCATTCGACAATGCAGAAGCAATAGAATGACTGCGCACAATGATGAAAAATAGAGGTACTACCTTTGGTATATGCCAATAACCATATACCACTGTATTCACAATTTAGGTGTCATTACTACCATATTTCACTGGGTCAGCCCAACCTCGCCTGATCTTGGAAGCTAAGCAGTGAATAGCCTGATTAGTACCTATTTGGGAGACTGCTAGGGAATATCAGGTGTAGTAATCAATATCTCTATGTTTGTGACAAGCAGAGGTGTTGGAGCAACCTTTGACCATTACCACTTTCACACCTACATTTTCCTTCTCATATTTATTTAGCTTCTCTGACTCTCTACTTGTCTACAATAAGTAATTGTTCTCTCATTCATTGTACCTTATTGTCATATAAACTTTTAAGCAGTAGATTAACCCTTACCAGGATATATCTTCTCCATAGGTAAATATGTAAGGATCACTATCGCAGCGTATTTACAACATATGCAATGCCTATGCACTTTATGTTAAATTCAATTTCCAATATTTTCACCCCAGGTGTCACTGTCATTTTTATTAACTACATTAATTGTAGGTTGATTACTCTTAATTATTTCATGATTGAGAATCTTTTCTTTTAATAATTTAAAATCAACACAAGGGAGAAGGGACCATTACAAGTTTATGGCCTTTTCTCAAAAGTGTTATAAAAAAATATATATATACGTGTGTTGATCTGGTGTACCACATTTTAATGAGATTTATATTAAAAGTTAAGTTTTAGTCTTTCAAGCGTGCCCCAACAAAGAGTCTCTCTTTTCCTTTGTAACCTCGATACTGTGTATATACATAGCATACACATTACATACACATAACAGACACACACATACCTCACATACACATACAGACTATCTCCCCTCTACGGAGTCCCGGATTTATGAGGCACCTGGCTGCTGCAGAGTCCGTGGGAGTGCCGGAGGCAGTAAGTCACCACTTTGCCCTTCCACCGATTCCAGTGCACGAGCTCATCCAGCCCCCTCAATGTGGAATCTGCCTGAGAGGAGCTAAGCTGCGTGCTGCTACTGCAGCTCCACCTACAGGCAGCCAGCGGTCACTAACTCCCCGCAGCAGCAAATTGGCAATGGCAATTCGCTTTGTATGGTCTAGTGTTCAGGCCATAATAATACCGCATGGGGAATTATGAATAAAAGATTTATTCCACGTGGGTATTGGTACTTTATGCTTTATTAACAATAAAAATATATATCTAGTAACAAATTTATAAAACCAAATCAACATTATCGACACATATGTGTCAATGGGATAGAGTGCACCCAAACAAACTGATCTCTGCACACAATTTCTCTCTTTTGTATATATATTGGTTCAGTGGGTAGCACCAATGTTTAAATACATGTGATTTTTACACACTAGAAATCTAACATATAATCCCTCATATTGAAACCAATCACTACAAGTTCTGGTGCGGGATATTCTTTCTCAAAATGGCAGGCAGAGACCTGGGACCTGGCGGCTGTGGCAGGGCTCCCGAGTCACTTGCAGAGGCTGCGGCGAAGGTGGGAGACAGGCTGCAGCGCCGGTGGGATTTGGAGTGACTGCCTGAAACAGCAGCCGGGCTGCACTTCCGAGTCCCTTGCAGAGGGAGCGCGGGAGTCAGGTGGCGGTGGGAGACAGGTTGCGGCGGGAGACAGGCTGCGGCACCGGCGGGACACACAGTATTGTAATTAATGACTGGCGGTAGCAGCCGTGTGTGGGGGGTCTTTGCCGATGGTGCGCCTTCAGTGCATTTGTGCTGTGGGCAAGGCACCATTGGCACACAGGTAGTTACGGCTCTGCATCTGGTCTATGCTCTAATAGCTCAGATTGTTGCGGTATGGGGACTGTAGTAATATAAAAGAGCAGTATGGAACAGTTGAAGGCATTGAGAAACTAGCACATGCAGTAACTGGCCCATTCCATGTAAGTAAAACCATGAAACTCATTTACTTCCATGCACCCACCAAGTACTAAGTTTTGATTATAACTCTTTTTCAAGAGTGTCATAAACTTGCAATGTATATATAAGTTTAGTAGGAATGGATTAGCAATTGATGAGTTCTTTTATTTCAGTGTCAGCATGACAATCATTGACAATTATGAAAATGGAATTTGATTTATAGAAGTAATTCCTCCAGGACTGAAGAATGACTAAACAGACACAATTAATGAGATTTTACTTAACAATAGCTAACAGCATCTGCAAGCCTTTATATATTTCATTGATATTCATGTATGTACTAGGCCAACTGCGATTGCAATACAAATGATCACAAAACAAACAACTCAATTGTTTTTCTCTCTGAGACCTAGAGTAGGTATTGTGTCTGCAGTCATTAAAATGGAGGACACATTGCACAATAGCTGTCTGGAAAATAAATTAGATGCTCCTGTACTTCACAACAATAAAACTGCTTCACTACTATATATTTTAGATATAAAAAAAATTCAGTTGGATGAGTAATTATATTTTCTTTACATCCAAATATGTAAAAATATCATAAAGGTATGATTTTGTAACTTTTATTGGCTTTTTATATCATTCTGTTATTTAATATTAGTATTCCTCTTATATGTCTGTCAGAGTTGCTGAAAACTCATGACACTTTTCAAGTATTTGCTTCTAATCTGTTTAATCTTCTTAGCACATTGGAGCTGAGAGCTGTTGGAAACACAGGACAGTTCGCAAGTACTATACGTGCTGTTTAGTTGTTTTTCTTCTGTGATGTTCCAAATCTGTAAGCACTGTGAGATACAGGACATACTCCAAGTTTCTGCTAATAACCTGTTTTCCCTCTATGCCATACCAGATTCAATATTTGTTCTTCATCATGTGTTAGGGTCTCCTGCCCTGTGCTGCCACGTCGTCGTGGCAACCGGGAGACAAGTGCTAGTGGAGTAACCTGAGTGCAGCTGATACTCCGGTTCGGGTCTTTTGCTGTGCAGTGGTTATAGGCTCTGTGCACGGCAGGGGATCCGGTGCTGGTTTTTGTGCTCACAGTCTGTGAGGTCTGAGTGGGGCGTGGACAGCACCTGCTTTATAAGGCCTCTTTTCAGGGTAAGCAGATGCTGCTGAATCTTTGTTGGTTAGTCAGTTCATGAAAGTTAGCCAGTACTGTGTAGCTTTGTATTTGTTTGTTGCTTACTGCAAATAGGCCTGGGGATTTGGTATTACACTCTGCCAATCCAGACCTAGCAGTAAGACTGGAGTCAGTCGTTTAGCTTGCTGGGGTTCTGTTACTACTCTGTGAACTTAGCAAGTTTGCGGCTGTATTCTAAGACTTGCCTGTCTAATCCTGTCTCACTGTGCTAGGTGTCAGGGGCCAGTTTAGTGGCAGTAAGCTAAAACCTGTGCACTGCAAGTGAGAATTAGGATTGTGGAGATTCTCCTTGTGTCTATCATTCCATCTCTGACCAAGGAGTTTACTGCCACACCCGTTGGTAACCCTTTAGGGTTTTGCTGTTGCCCTTAGCAACAGCATTTTGGGTTCTCTAAGTATTAAAACACAACATCTTGCTTTTCCATCTGAGCAGTTCTCATACAAGGGAGATACCCAGTTCCTTAGCCTCTGGGCTTCTCTGTTCACTTTGTGTGTATTTTGTTACCCTATCACCTTCTGTGTACATTATGTCATATTCCCCAGTTTGTCTGTGAGTCCATCTGTTTTGCATAACAGTTCAAACACCAGTACATTCCTGCAGACACTGGAGTGCATAACAGTTCTGACACCAGTACTTTCCTGCAGGCACTGGTGTGCATAACATATTCAGCAGCCTAATACTCCTGTTGAAATTTTGTGGGAATATGGAGCATACCCCTCAAAATACGTTGCAACAGGTGGTCGATCAGGTGCAGGTCCTGACTCGACAATTTAATGATTTGTCCATTAAAATGCACACCTCCCAGGCTGCTGGCGGAGCTCCCGCAGCAGCAGCACCTGCAGGGGTTAAGGAGCCGAAAGTAAATCTCCCGGATCGTTTTTCTGGAGATCGCTCGCAGTTCTTTTGTTTCAAGGAGAGCTGCAAGCTATACTTCCGGCTTAGGCCTCAGTCTTCTGGGTCGGAGATTCAGCGGGTGGGCATAGTGATTTCCTTGCTACAAGGAGACCCACAGGTCTGGGCATATGGGTTGCAGCCTGACTGTCCGTCGCTTAAAAGTGTTGATGCTTTTTTTACGGCACTGGGCATGTTGTATGATGACCCTGACAAGACGGCCTCAGCCGAGGCTCAGATTTCGATCCTTAAGCAAGGGCGAAGGCCAGTTGAGGTTTACTGTACGGAGTTTCGGAGGTTGGCCCATGATACCCAGTGGAATGACCCAGCCCTGAGACACCAGTACCGAAGAGGTCTTTCTAACCAGATAAAGGACCAACTGGTACAATATCCCTTGCCTGATAGCTTGGATCAGCTCATGCAGTTATCCATCCGGGTGGATAGACGGCTGAGAGAGCGTAGGCTTGAAAGGGAGACTGAGATTTCCTTCCTTCCCAAGGGAACCTCAGACTCTGAGGAATTTTCTGAGGAGCCTATGCAGATTGGGGCTACCCGCCTCTCCTCGCGTGAGAAGACGCGGAGGAGACAGCAGGGGTTGTGTTTGTACTGTGGGAATAAAGGTCATGTGGTAGTATCATGCCCAGAAAAGCCGGAAAACTTCAGGGCCTGAGGGTGATGGGAAATATCCTGTCAGGCCAGAAGTCAGAATTTCCCAAGAAGACTTTTATCATTCCGGTGACCTTGAAGATCCTCGGTCAAACTGTCAAGACTGAGGCCTTTGTGGACAGTGGGGCCGACGGGGTTTTTATGGACCGCCAATTCGCCCTGAAACACTCTGTTCCCTTAGTACCCTTGGCATCGGAAATTGAGATTTGTGGGTTAAACGGGGAACCATTATCCCAAGGTAAAATTACCTCTTGCACTAGCCAGATTTCTTTGTTTATTGGAGCCACACACTCTGAAAAATTGTCCTTTTATGTGACTGTCTGTACTTTTGCCCCATTGGTGTTGGGGTTACCCTGGTTAAGGGCCCACAATCCTCAATTTGACTAAGTCTCTGGGGAGATTCTTAGTTGGGGTACTGATTGTTTCAGGAGTTGCTTGAGCCTTCCAGTCAGGCTCTCGCAGCTAAGTTTGCCAGGATTGCCAGGGTGTTATGCAGATTTTGCGGACGTGTTCTCCAAAAAAATTGCAGAGGTACTACCTCCCCATCGCCCCTATGACTGTGCCATTGATTTGTTGCCAAATGCTAAGCTTCCCAAGAGCAGGTTGTACTCCCTGTCACGTCCTGAGACTCAGGCTATGGCAGAGTACATTCAGGAGAACTTGGCTAAGGGATTTATCAGACCTTCACAGTCTCCAGTTGGGTCGGGGTTCTTCTTCGTGGGTAAAAAGGACGGTTCGTTGCGACCCTGCATCGACTTCAGGGAATTGAACCGTATCACGATTAAAAACTCATACCCACTGCCTCTCATTTCGGTCTTGTTTGACCAGCTTCGTACTGCCACCATTTTTTCTAAGATTGACAATCTAATCCGAATAAGAGAGGGGGATGAATGGAAGACTGCCTTTAATACCCACTCAGGGCATTATGAATATTTGGTGATGCCTTTTGGGCTCTGTAATGCCCCGGCAGTCTTCCAGGATTTCATGAATGATGTGCTCAGGGAATATTTGGATAGATTCTTAGTTGTATACTTAGATGACATCCTAATCTTCTCCCATTCCCTGGAGGAACATCGGAAGCATGTACGCTTAGTCCTCCAGAAACTCAGAGACCACCGGCTTGGGGCGAAGCTGGAGAAGTGCGAATTTGAAGTTCAGCAAATCGCATTTCTAGGATATATTATCTCCCCAGAAGGTTTCCAAATGGAGGGTTCCAAGGTACAGGCAGTCCTGGATTGGGTGCAGCCCACTAGTTTGAAGGCGCTTCAGCGTTTCCTGGGCTTTGCGAATTTTTATAGACGATTTATCGCTGGATTTTCGTCTATAGTGGCGCCCTTGGTGGCACTCACTAAGAAAGGGGCGGATGTTGCTCACTGGTCTTGTGAGGCTAAAGCGGCTTTTGCCCGTCTCAAAAGGGCATTTGTTTCGGCCAAGGTGCTGCGACACCCAGATCCAGAGCGTCCTTTTGTGGTGGAGGTGGATGCCTCTGAGATGGGTATTGGGGCAGTGCTTTCTCAGATGGGAGTGTCTGATAATCGCCTTCATCCCTGTGCTTACTTTTCCCGTAAATTTTCGCCTGCCGAGATGAATTATGACGTGGGTAACCGGGAATTGTTGGCTATTAAGGATGCACTCGAGGAGTGGAGACACTGGCTTGAGGGGGCTAAGTTTGTGGTCTCAATTCTCACTGACCATAAGAATCTGGCATATTTAGAGTCAGCGAAGCGTCTCAATGCCAGGCAGGCACGATGGGCTTTGTTTTTTGCTCGCTTTAATTTTTTGATAACATATCGCCCTGGGTCAAAAAACATCAAGGCTGATGCGCTCTCGCGGAGTTTTGCTCCAATCCAGGAGACCACCGAGGAGCCGTTGCCCATTGTTTCCCCATCATGTATTAAAGTGGGCATTACCCAGGACCTCTTATCATTAGTCCTTAGAGCACAGGAGCAGGCTCCTCCAGACCTTCCGGTAGGTCTTTTGTTTGTGCCTCCTAGGTTAAGACAGCGAGTGTTCCTGGAATTCCATGCCAAGAAGTCGGCAGGTCACCCGGGTATTGCCAGAACTCAGGAGTTTCTATCTAGGGCGGTGTGGTGGCCCTCGGTGGGTAAGGATGTGGATCAGTGGGTTCGGGCATGTGACATCTGTGCCCGAAATAAGACTCCTAGAGGGGTTCCTGTTGGCCCATTACATCCACTCTCTATCCCATCTAAGCCATGGACCCACATTTCAATGGATTTTGTGGTGGACTTGCCCAAATCCTCGGGGATGACAGCCATCTGGGTTGTCGTTGACAGGTTTTCGAAGATGGCGCACTTCGTTCCACTGGTTGGGCTGCCATCAGCCAGACGCCTGTCTGAATTATTTATGCTGCATGTTGTGCGTCTCCACGGGTTGCCACTTGATGTGGTCTCTGACCGCGGATCCCAGTTTGTGGCCAAATTCTGGAGGGCATTTTGTTCCGATCTCCAGATTTCTGTCAGCTTGTCGTCAGGCTACCATCCGCAGTCTAATGGGCAGACTGAAAGGGTGAACCAGTCCTTGGAGCAGTTCCTCAGGTGTTATGTCTCCAAGTGTCAGACTGACTGGGTTGCTCATCTGTCCATGGCGGAGTTTGCCTATAACAACGCGGCTCACTCTGCTACAGGGATCTCTCCCTTCCTTTGTGTGTATGGGCATCATCCTAAGGCCAATTCTTTTGACCCCCTGGACTCCACGCCTGGTGGTTCCTCTGTGGTTTCGGTCCTTAGAGGTATTTGGCGGAAAGTGAAGAAAGCCCTTGTGTCTGTGTCATTAGTGACCAAAAGGGTTTTTGATAAGCGGAAAAGACCCTGCAGCTTCAAATTAGGAGACTTCGTCTGGTTGTCTACCAAGAATTTGAAGTTGAGACAGCCATCTCATAAGTTAGGGCCCCGGTTCATCGGCCCTTATAAGATCACCAGGGTTATCAATCCGGTGGCATTTCAGTTAGATCTGCCCCGTTCTTTGGGTATCAATAAAACATTTCATTGTTCCCTTTTAAAACGGGCGATTAGTAATCCTTCTTCCAGTGGATGACCTTCCCCTCTTCTGATACGTGGCCAGAGGGAGTTTGTTGTTGAAAGGATTCTTGACTCCAAGGTGGTTCGGGGTCGGCTGTCATTTTTGGTGCACTGGAAGGGGTATGGCCCGGAGGAGCGGTCGTGGGTGCGCAGTTGTGATCTTCATGCCCCCAGACTGATACGCTCTTTCTTCTCGCAGTTCCCCGATAAACCCGGTGGTAGGGGTTCTTTGACCCCTCGTCAGAGGGGGGGTACTGTTAGGGTCTCCTGCCCTGTGCTGCCACGTCGTCGTGGCAACCGGGAGACAAGTGCTAGTGGAGTAACCTGAGTGCAGCTGATACTCCGGTTCGGGTCTTTTGCTGTGCAGTGGTTATAGGCTCTGTGCACAGCAGGGGATCCGGTGCTGGTTTTTGTGCTCACAGTCTGTGAGGTCTGAGTGGGGCGTGGACAGCACCTGCTTTATAAGGCCTCTTTTCAGGGTAAGCAGATGCTGCTGAATCTTTGTTGGTTAGTCAGTTCATGAAAGTTTATATACAAAACAATGGAGAGCGGTCCTTGAGCGCTGCTAGATGGTCCAGACAGTTCCTGATGACCTGTATATTATTGATATAGGTGGAAGAATACGATCAATCAACCAGTGAACACAATATTGTAATCACTGTTTGGGAACCCTTGAACTCACCGTAACTCAGTGAGATGCGTTCACGTAAAGGTTTCTTTGATTGGTCGTTATATATCCTCCACCAATAGCCACATATAAGCACACATGAAACGACACTCACCTGGGCGTAAGAGCCCTATATGCACGAAAAGGTTTCTTTTATCCACTTGTTTTCAGGCAGGCAGACGTGACCAGAAAGTTCATAAAAACAATTTATTCATCCAAAAAAGAATAATCCATAAAAATGTACAAGTAAAAATAATCCCTCCTGATTAAGCTGGGAGGTGTTTTGTTCCACTCTAAACCCCAAAGGTATATGGAAGACTTTTTTGAGAAGAGAAACACTCCTCACCGTACCGTTCCCAGGACACGAGTAGGATGGGGTGATCTCTCTTAGATGTTTAGCGGAAAAAGCTTCCAGCCGATAGGGTAAGTTGGAATGGACACCAGCAACCAGGGGATCTCCAGAACACCAACGCGTTTCGGAATGTCTTCCTTCCTCAGGGTGTAAAGTCAAACAAAACACTGGGGTTTTTATACCCTGTACCTAGGTCACATGATCCTTTCTGCCAATTTACTAATTAATCCCTTATAAACACTATAATTCCTATATAGTACATCACTATCTACAATATTTACCAAACTCATATAATAAATATTCAGATTTTATACACGGATAAATACAACAAACAATGTATTTGCATTTTTGTTCACTCCAATAACTAAATTGGTTATATATAAAACCAGTTAAGTATCATGAATTCCATTGGTCTCTCCATTAATATCATTGTAATCAAACCCATTCTAATCCTTTCTCCACATTTTTAAAAAAGCCTAATACCCATAATCCTAAGTGGTATCCTATCAGATCATTGGTGACTCAGTTGCTATAACAACCGCACGTTCACAGTTCTTTATAGTGGAAATGTTCATGAACCGTAGTTGTACTTCCGGATGTTCGCGTCACGTCACTTCCTGGTCGTGACCCGCAAACAACGCGGCACATCCTGGCGATGGATGAATCCGAGTAAACGCGGCTGTTTCTTATCCACGATACGTCACTTCCTGGTGATGAACCGCAAACCGGAAGATACTATATCAACTTGTGGATAGGAGATCGTTTCACTTTTTTGTCCAGGATTCTATGGGTCCCCATTTTCTGACGGATGTACGCCCTCATTTTATGTGCAATATTCATCATGGGAAACATGATAAAAAATATATGCATATTAGTCCATGTATTAAAAAATATATATACAGGTATAATATACCAACATATTAAAATATCACTATTAGCAGCATAATCAGTGCATATATTCACATGATGTCAGACAGTGCCATAAAAATAAACTTCACAAAAACCACTTGGTTTCAAACTCAACATTTAAACCTTTAGGAGCCAAAGTTCTAATTTCATAAATGCTCCTCATCTCCTCTTTGGCTAAGGATTCTTCCCTGTTATTTGTTCTCCAATTAGGTTGCACCGCCTTAATTCCACAAAAGCTCTTCATATGTCGGATATTACACTCATGTTTATCCTTAAAGTGCAATGACACATTATGTGTTTCCAATCCCTTTTTTATGTTTCTCACATGTTCAGCTAATCTGACCTTGAGCATACGGGATGTCCTACCTATATATTGTTTTTTACATTCACATTCCAACAAATATACTACATCCTTCGTATTGCACGTAATAAAGTCTCTGATCGCGTACGTTTTTCCTGTTTGTATAGACCTATATTCTGTGATCTTATTTGTTTCACTTGAACATACGCGACACATCTGACACATTCCACATCTAAAGAAACCCTTAGACTTGTTTCTAGTCATCATCCTAGGTACGGATAGGACACTCTTAACAATGTTATCTTTTAGATTACGTGCCTTCCGGTACACAAAGCGAGGACGTTCTGTAACATAAGGTTGCAATAAGGGGTCATTCCTCAAAATACCCCAATGTTTTTTGATAATACCTTCTATTTGCTTATGTTGGCTGTTATATCCAGTAATAAATGGAATGCTGGTGTTATTCTTGAATCTATTTTCCTTCTTTGCACCTTTTAACATATGGTCTCTATTTAATCCAAGTACATCATCCCTTGCTTTATCAATCATTTCTTTATTATAGCCTTTGGCTATAAATTGATTGCCGAGGTTAGCAGCTTGTTCCTCAAAGTCATTGAGGTCCGTGCAATTCCTTCTAATACGTTGAAATTGGCTTGTGGGGATACCACTCAGCCAGTTCCTATGATGGTTACTGCTATAATCAATGAATGAATTACAATCAGTGGGTTTTATAAAATTCTTAGTCTTAATTCTACCATCCTCCACATATATATTCAAATCCAAAAACTCCACTTGAGTAGAACTGATATTAAAGGTGAGAACAATATTATCGCCATTTGAATTCAAATGGCCGCAAAATTGTTCCAGGGATTGTCTATCACCCTTCCATATGAACAAGATGTCATCTATATAGCGGCTCCAGGCCACCAGACTGGCGCCAAGTTCATGGCCACTCCAAACAAACTGCTCCTCCCAAAAGGCCATAAAGAGGTTAGCGTAACTTGGCGCCAGCCTGGTGCCCATAGCCGTACCCCTAAGTTGGAGATAGAATTCATCACTGAACCAAAAAAAATTATTCTCAAGTATGAGGGAAATGCCTTCCAATATAAATTGAATTTTATCCTCTGCCATCTCACTCCTTCTCAGAAAAATTTCTACAGATTTCAAGCCTGTCTCATGGTTTATAATCGTGTACAAAGAGGCCACGTCTGCTGTAACTAAAAAATAATTTTCTCCCCACTCTATATCATTGATCTTATTAATGGTATCAATTGTATCTTTTAAATAGGAGGGGATGGATTTTACATAAGGTTGTAGGGAGTGATCAATGTACAAGGATAAGTTAGATAAACAGGAGTTAGTTCCGGCCACTATTGGCCGACCTGGGGGTTTTTCTTTACATTTATGCATTTTAGGCAATGTATAAATGACAGGGATGGATGGGTTCTCAATATATATAAACAAACGTTCCTCATCAGTTATAATCCTTTTGGAGGTATACATAGCCAAAAAGGTGTCTAGTTTTTTCATGATGTTATTATTAGGATTACCCTTTAATTTCTTATATGTGGTTTTATCCATGAGTTGTCTTACAATCTCTTCATTATAGTCGTCAACATTCATCACTACCACCCCCCCCCCCTTATCTGCAGGTTTTATTACAATATCCTTGTTGTTACTCAAGGATTTGATGGCCTCCTGTTCCTTTCTAGTTAAATTTGTTTTTCTATGTGGTTTAAGATTAATAGATTCTAATTCCTCCTTTATGGCTTTTTCAAATGATTCCACAAAACAACCCCTTTTAAACTTTGGATAGAAGGAGGATTTTCTTTTAAATTTAATCCCTATCGATTCCTCATTAACATTATTGCTACTCGGGTTCTCTTCAAAAAATCTTTTTAGAGTTAATCTTCTAATAAATTTTTCGATGTCAACAAAGACATCGAATTTATTACATTTGTTTGAGGGAGCGAATTTTAAACCTCTCTCCAACACATTAGTCTCTTGTTCAGTTAAAGAATAATTGCTCAAATTATATATTTTAGTTTTGTATTCATTGGGGACATTTCCTTCTATTTGTTCTACACGGGGTGTGTTTTTTTCTTTATTTCTCCGTTGTCTTCTCTCTTTATTCAAACATCTATTCTTGCCTCCCCTCTTACCCCTGGGTCTCTTCTCATGTTTTGAGGTTGTACCCGTGAGTGTGACCTTCTGGTACGGTTCCCTAAAAAATGTTCCTGTTCACCCATCATTCTAGATCTATTAGTCCCATGGAATCTGGAGTAATTTTCTCTTTCCTCTCTCAATCTCATTCTCTCTTCCCCATATCTAGGTCTTTGGTGCCATCTAGGTTGTTCCTCAAAATTTCTATATGCACCATTGGACCTCTCATATTCGTTATTTCTGAACCGTCCCCTATATGTAGGTCTATCTGGGGTTTGATTGTGCTGTCTTCCCCTCCTTTCTAATCCTCTATCTATAGGTGCTTGTTCCCTCTTATTATATCTGGGATTGACATCCCTATATCGTCTTTCCCTTCCTTCAATTTTACCATCACCACAGTTTTCAGTATTCATACTTCTATCTCCCTCCTGGTGTCCGAGGGGATAGGGGGTACCTGTAGCATAATCATTTTTATCCCTTGTATATTTTTTATGTTTCTTTAACTTAAGTTCTTTTTCATTCCTTTCCACTTTTCTTATAACGTCTTCCTCCATTATACGATATTCTTCTAACTTAGAGAACGGTTCCATTAAAGATTTAAGCATTTCAATCTCATTTTCTAAACTTCGTAGTTCCTTACTCCTTTCTTTAATTATAAAGGACATTAATGAAAGTGAGCATGTATCCAAAATACCACACCATCCTTCCTTGAAATCTTTAGATATATTCTCAAATGTGGGCATTTTATTAATACGTAATCCCCTCGGGACAATTTTCTCTGAGCAGTATTTTTCAAGGGAGGCTACCTCCCACCATAGTTTCCCTTCTTTAACCAAAAACTTCTCCATCTTATACATAGCATTCTTAAGATCATAATCTTTAAGATTAACATCAATATTTTCATTGAAGATCTCTGTAATATGAGCCCTTCTTTCTGTTCTATGTTTGAACATTCTCAAGGCAGCAAAACACACACAAATAGGTGCAGAACAAGACAAATTGTAAAAGAATGTGGTGACTTGCGCCCTTCTAGCTGCTGCTTAGATCCACTCACAAGAGCACCAAACTCGTTGAAAACATATATACAAAACAATGGAGAGCGGTCCTTGAGCGCTGCTAGATGGTCCAGACAGTTCCTGATGACCTGTATATTATTGATATAGGTGGAAGAATACGATCAATCAACCAGTGAACACAATATTGTAATCACTGTTTGGGAACCCTTGAACTCACCGTAACTCAGTGAGATGCGTTCACGTAAAGGTTTCTTTGATTGGTCGTTATATATCCTCCACCAATAGCCACATATAAGCACACATGAAACGACACTCACCTGGGCGTAAGAGCCCTATATGCACGAAAAGGTTTCTTTTATCCACTTGTTTTCAGGCAGGCAGACGTGACCAGAAAGTTCATAAAAACAATTTATTCATCCAAAAAAGAATAATCCATAAAAATGTACAAGTAAAAATAATCCCTCCTGATTAAGCTGGGAGGTGTTTTGTTCCACTCTAAACCCCAAAGGTATATGGAAGACTTTTTTGAGAAGAGAAACACTCCTCACCGTACCGTTCCCAGGACACGAGTAGGATGGGGTGATCTCTCTTAGATGTTTAGCGGAAAAAGCTTCCAGCCGATAGGGTAAGTTGGAATGGACACCAGCAACCAGGGGATCTCCAGAACACCAACGCGTTTCGGAATGTCTTCCTTCCTCAGGGTGTAAAGTCAAACAAAACACTGGGGTTTTTATACCCTGTACCTAGGTCACATGATCCTTTCTGCCAATTTACTAATTAATCCCTTATAAACACTATAATTCCTATATAGTACATCACTATCTACAATATTTACCAAACTCATATAATAAATATTCAGATTTTATACACGGATAAATACAACAAACAATGTATTTGCATTTTTGTTCACTCCAATAACTAAATTGGTTATATATAAAACCAGTTAAGTATCATGAATTCCATTGGTCTCTCCATTAATATCATTGTAATCAAACCCATTCTAATCCTTTCTCCACATTTTTAAAAAAGCCTAATACCCATAATCCTAAGTGGTATCCTATCAGATCATTGGTGACTCAGTTGCTATAACAACCGCACGTTCACAGTTCTTTATAGTGGAAATGTTCATGAACCGTAGTTGTACTTCCGGATGTTCGCGTCACGTCACTTCCTGGTCGTGACCCGCAAACAACGCGGCACATCCTGGCGATGGATGAATCCGAGTAAACGCGGCTGTTTCTTATCCACGATACGTCACTTCCTGGTGATGAACCGCAAACCGGAAGATACTATATCAACTTGTGGATAGGAGATCGTTTCACTTTTTTGTCCAGGATTCTATGGGTCCCCATTTTCTGACGGATGTACGCCCTCATTTTATGTGCAATATTCATCATGGGAAACATGATAAAAAATATATGCATATTAGTCCATGTATTAAAAAATATATATACAGGTATAATATACCAACATATTAAAATATCACTATTAGCAGCATAATCAGTGCATATATTCACATGATGTCAGACAGTGCCATAAAAATAAACTTCACAAAAACCACTTGGTTTCAAACTCAACATTTAAACCTTTAGGAGCCAAAGTTCTAATTTCATAAATGCTCCTCATCTCCTCTTTGGCTAAGGATTCTTCCCTGTTATTTGTTCTCCAATTAGGTTGCACCGCCTTAATTCCACAAAAGCTCTTCATATGTCGGATATTACACTCATGTTTATCCTTAAAGTGCAATGACACATTATGTGTTTCCAATCCCTTTTTTATGTTTCTCACATGTTCAGCTAATCTGACCTTGAGCATACGGGATGTCCTACCTATATATTGTTTTTTACATTCACATTCCAACAAATATACTACATCCTTCGTATTGCACGTAATAAAGTCTCTGATCGCGTACGTTTTTCCTGTTTGTATAGACCTATATTCTGTGATCTTATTTGTTTCACTTGAACATACGCGACACATCTGACACATTCCACATCTAAAGAAACCCTTAGACTTGTTTCTAGTCATCATCCTAGGTACGGATAGGACACTCTTAACAATGTTATCTTTTAGATTACGTGCCTTCCGGTACACAAAGCGAGGACGTTCTGTAACATAAGGTTGCAATAAGGGGTCATTCCTCAAAATACCCCAATGTTTTTTGATAATACCTTCTATTTGCTTATGTTGGCTGTTATATCCAGTAATAAATGGAATGCTGGTGCTCGCTTTGTGTACCGGAAGGCACGTAATCTAAAAGATAACATTGTTAAGAGTGTCCTATCCGTACCTAGGATGATGACTAGAAACAAGTCTAAGGGTTTCTTTAGATGTGGAATGTGTCAGATGTGTCGCGTATGTTCAAGTGAAACAAATAAGATCACAGAATATAGGTCTATACAAACAGGAAAAACGTACGCGATCAGAGACTTTATTACGTGCAATACGAAGGATGTAGTATATTTGTTGGAATGTGAATGTAAAAAACAATATATAGGTAGGACATCCCGTATGCTCAAGGTCAGATTAGCTGAACATGTGAGAAACATAAAAAAGGGATTGGAAACACATAATGTGTCATTGCACTTTAAGGATAAACATGAGTGTAATATCCGACATATGAAGAGCTTTTGTGGAATTAAGGCGGTGCAACCTAATTGGAGAACAAATAACAGGGAAGAATCCTTAGCCAAAGAGGAGATGAGGAGCATTTATGAAATTAGAACTTTGGCTCCTAAAGGTTTAAATGTTGAGTTTGAAACCAAGTGGTTTTTGTGAAGTTTATTTTTATGGCACTGTCTGACATCATGTGAATATATGCACTGATTATGCTGCTAATAGTGATATTTTAATATGTTGGTATATTATACCTGTATATATATTTTTTAATACATGGACTAATATGCATATATTTTTTATCATGTTTCCCATGATGAATATTGCACATAAAATGAGGGCGTACATCCGTCAGAAAATGGGGACCCATAGAATCCTGGACAAAAAAGTGAAACGATCTCCTATCCACAAGTTGATATAGTATCTTCCGGTTTGCGGTTCATCACCAGGAAGTGACGTATCGTGGATAAGAAACAGCCGCGTTTACTCGGATTCATCCATCGCCAGGATGTGCCGCGTTGTTTGCGGGTCACGACCAGGAAGTGACGTGACGCGAACATCCGGAAGTACAACTACGGTTCATGAACATTTCCACTATAAAGAACTGTGAACGTGCGGTTGTTATAGCAACTGAGTCACCAATGATCTGATAGGATACCACTTAGGATTATGGGTATTAGGCTTTTTTAAAAATGTGGAGAAAGGATTAGAATGGGTTTGATTACAATGATATTAATGGAGAGACCAATGGAATTCATGATACTTAACTGGTTTTATATATAACCAATTTAGTTATTGGAGTGAACAAAAATGCAAATACATTGTTTGTTGTATTTATCCGTGTATAAAATCTGAATATTTATTATATGAGTTTGGTAAATATTGTAGATAGTGATGTACTATATAGGAATTATAGTGTTTATAAGGGATTAATTAGTAAATTGGCAGAAAGGATCATGTGACCTAGGTACAGGGTATAAAAACCCCAGTGTTTTGTTTGACTTTACACCCTGAGGAAGGAAGACATTCCGAAACGCGTTGGTGTTCTGGAGATCCCCTGGTTGCTGGTGTCCATTCCAACTTACCCTATCGGCTGGAAGCTTTTTCCGCTAAACATCTAAGAGAGATCACCCCATCCTACTCGTGTCCTGGGAACGGTACGGTGAGGAGTGTTTCTCTTCTCAAAAAAGTCTTCCATATACCTTTGGGGTTTAGAGTGGAACAAAACACCTCCCAGCTTAATCAGGAGGGATTATTTTTACTTGTACATTTTTATGGATTATTCTTTTTTGGATGAATAAATTGTTTTTATGAACTTTCTGGTCACGTCTGCCTGCCTGAAAACAAGTGGATAAAAGAAACCTTTTCGTGCATATAGGGCTCTTACGCCCAGGTGAGTGTCGTTTCATGTGTGCTTATATGTGGCTATTGGTGGAGGATATATAACGACCAATCAAAGAAACCTTTACGTGAACGCATCTCACTGAGTTACGGTGAGTTCAAGGGTTCCCAAACAGTGATTACAATATTGTGTTCACTGGTTGATTGATCGTATTCTTCCACCTATATCAATAATATACAGGTCATCAGGAACTGTCTGGACCATCTAGCAGCGCTCAAGGACCGCTCTCCATTGTTTTGTATATATGTTTTCAACGAGTTTGGTGCTCTTGTGAGTGGATCTAAGCAGCAGCTAGAAGGGCGCAAGTCACCACATTCTTTTACAATTTGTCTTGTTCTGCACCTAATTGTGTGTGTTTTGCTGCCTTGAGAATGTTCAAACATAGAACAGAAAGAAGGGCTCATATTACAGAGATCTTCAATGAAAATATTGATGTTAATCTTAAAGATTATGATCTTAAGAATGCTATGTATAAGATGGAGAAGTTTTTGGTTAAAGAAGGGAAACTATGGTGGGAGGTAGCCTCCCTTGAAAAATACTGCTCAGAGAAAATTGTCCCGAGGGGATTACGTATTAATAAAATGCCCACATTTGAGAATATATCTAAAGATTTCAAGGAAGGATGGTGTGGTATTTTGGATACATGCTCACTTTCATTAATGTCCTTTATAATTAAAGAAAGGAGTAAGGAACTACGAAGTTTAGAAAATGAGATTGAAATGCTTAAATCTTTAATGGAACCGTTCTCTAAGTTAGAAGAATATCGTATAATGGAGGAAGACGTTATAAGAAAAGTGGAAAGGAATGAAAAAGAACTTAAGTTAAAGAAACATAAAAAATATACAAGGGATAAAAATGATTATGCTACAGGTACCCCCTATCCCCTCGGACACCAGGAGGGAGATAGAAGTATGAATACTGAAAACTGTGGTGATGGTAAAATTGAAGGAAGGGAAAGACGATATAGGGATGTCAATCCCAGATATAATAAGAGGGAACAAGCACCTATAGATAGAGGATTAGAAAGGAGGGGAAGACAGCACAATCAAACCCCAGATAGACCTACATATAGGGGACGGTTCAGAAATAACGAATATGAGAGGTCCAATGGTGCATATAGAAATTTTGAGGAACAACCTAGATGGCACCAAAGACCTAGATATGGGGAAGAGAGAATGAGATTGAGAGAGGAAAGAGAAAATTACTCCAGATTCCATGGGACTAATAGATCTAGAATGATGGGTGAACAGGAACATTTTTTAGGGAACCGTACCAGAAGGTCACACTCACGGGTACAACCTCAAAACATGAGAAGAGACCCAGGGGTAAGAGGGGAGGCAAGAATAGATGTTTGAATAAAGAGAGAAGACAACGGAGAAATAAAGAAAAAAACACACCCCGTGTAGAACAAATAGAAGGAAATGTCCCCAATGAATACAAAACTAAAATATATAATTTGAGCAATTATTCTTTAACTGAACAAGAGACTAATGTGTTGGAGAGAGGTTTAAAATTCGCTCCCTCAAACAAATGTAATAAATTCGATGTCTTTGTTGACATCGAAAAATTTATTAGAAGATTAACTCTAAAAAGATTTTTTGAAGAGAACCCGAGTAGCAATAATGTTAATGAGGAATCGATAGGGATTAAATTTAAAAGAAAATCCTCCTTCTATCCAAAGTTTAAAAGGGGTTGTTTTGTGGAATCATTTGAAAAAGCCATAAAGGAGGAATTAGAATCTATTAATCTTAAACCACATAGAAAAACAAATTTAACTAGAAAGGAACAGGAGGCCATCAAATCCTTGAGTAACAACAAGGATATTGTAATAAAACCTGCAGATAAGGGGGGGGGGGTGGTAGTGATGAATGTTGACGACTATAATGAAGAGATTGTAAGACAACTCATGGATAAAACCACATATAAGAAATTAAAGGGTAATCCTAATAATAACATCATGAAAAAACTAGACACCTTTTTGGCTATGTATACCTCCAAAAGGATTATAACTGATGAGGAACGTTTGTTTATATATATTGAGAACCCATCCATCCCTGTCATTTATACATTGCCTAAAATGCATAAATGTAAAGAAAAACCCCCAGGTCGGCCAATAGTGGCCGGAACTAACTCCTGTTTATCTAACTTATCCTTGTACATTGATCACTCCCTACAACCTTATGTAAAATCCATCCCCTCCTATTTAAAAGATACAATTGATACCATTAATAAGATCAATGATATAGAGTGGGGAGAAAATTATTTTTTAGTTACAGCAGACGTGGCCTCTTTGTACACGATTATAAACCATGAGACAGGCTTGAAATCTGTAGAAATTTTTCTGAGAAGGAGTGAGATGGCAGAGGATAAAATTCAATTTATATTGGAAGGCATTTCCCTCATACTTGAGAATAATTTTTTTTGGTTCAGTGATGAATTCTATCTCCAACTTAGGGGTACGGCTATGGGCACCAGGCTGGCGCCAAGTTACGCTAACCTCTTTATGGCCTTTTGGGAGGAGCAGTTTGTTTGGAGTGGCCATGAACTTGGCGCCAGTCTGGTGGCCTGGAGCCGCTATATAGATGACATCTTGTTCATATGGAAGGGTGATAGACAATCCCTGGAACAATTTTGCGGCCATTTGAATTCAAATGGCGATAATATTGTTCTCACCTTTAATATCAGTTCTACTCAAGTGGAGTTTTTGGATTTGAATATATATGTGGAGGATGGTAGAATTAAGACTAAGAATTTTATAAAACCCACTGATTGTAATTCATTCATTGATTATAGCAGTAACCATCATAGGAACTGGCTGAGTGGTATCCCCACAAGCCAATTTCAACGTATTAGAAGGAATTGCACGGACCTCAATGACTTTGAGGAACAAGCTGCTAACCTCGGCAATCAATTTATAGCCAAAGGCTATAATAAAGAAATGATTGATAAAGCAAGGGATGATGTACTTGGATTAAATAGAGACCATATGTTAAAAGGTGCAAAGAAGGAAAATAGATTCAAGAATAACACCAGCATTCCATTTATTACTGGATATAACAGCCAACATAAGCAAATAGAAGGTATTATCAAAAAACATTGGGGTATTTTGAGGAATGACCCCTTATTGCAACCTTATGTTACAGAACGTCCTCGCTTTGTGTACCGGAAGGCACGTAATCTAAAAGATAACATTGTTAAGAGTGTCCTATCCGTACCTAGGATGATGACTAGAAACAAGTCTAAGGGTTTCTTTAGATGTGGAATGTGTCAGATGTGTCGCGTATGTTCAAGTGAAACAAATAAGATCACAGAATATAGGTCTATACAAACAGGAAAAACGTACGCGATCAGAGACTTTATTACGTGCAATACGAAGGATGTAGTATATTTGTTGGAATGTGAATGTAAAAAACAATATATAGGTAGGACATCCCGTATGCTCAAGGTCAGATTAGCTGAACATGTGAGAAACATAAAAAAGGGATTGGAAACACATAATGTGTCATTGCACTTTAAGGATAAACATGAGTGTAATATCCGACATATGAAGAGCTTTTGTGGAATTAAGGCGGTGCAACCTAATTGGAGAACAAATAACAGGGAAGAATCCTTAGCCAAAGAGGAGATGAGGAGCATTTATGAAATTAGAACTTTGGCTCCTAAAGGTTTAAATGTTGAGTTTGAAACCAAGTGGTTTTTGTGAAGTTTATTTTTATGGCACTGTCTGACATCATGTGAATATATGCACTGATTATGCTGCTAATAGTGATATTTTAATATGTTGGTATATTATACCTGTATATATATTTTTTAATACATGGACTAATATGCATATATTTTTTATCATGTTTCCCATGATGAATATTGCACATAAAATGAGGGCGTACATCCGTCAGAAAATGGGGACCCATAGAATCCTGGACAAAAAAGTGAAACGATCTCCTATCCACAAGTTGATATAGTATCTTCCGGTTTGCGGTTCATCACCAGGAAGTGACGTATCGTGGATAAGAAACAGCCGCGTTTACTCGGATTCATCCATCGCCAGGATGTGCCGCGTTGTTTGCGGGTCACGACCAGGAAGTGACGTGACGCGAACATCCGGAAGTACAACTACGGTTCATGAACATTTCCACTATAAAGAACTGTGAACGTGCGGTTGTTATAGCAACTGAGTCACCAATGATCTGATAGGATACCACTTAGGATTATGGGTATTAGGCTTTTTTAAAAATGTGGAGAAAGGATTAGAATGGGTTTGATTACAATGATATTAATGGAGAGACCAATGGAATTCATGATACTTAACTGGTTTTATATATAACCAATTTAGTTATTGGAGTGAACAAAAATGCAAATACATTGTTTGTTGTATTTATCCGTGTATAAAATCTGAATATTTATTATATGAGTTTGGTAAATATTGTAGATAGTGATGTACTATATAGGAATTATAGTGTTTATAAGGGATTAATTAGTAAATTGGCAGAAAGGATCATGTGACCTAGGTACAGGGTATAAAAACCCCAGTGTTTTGTTTGACTTTACACCCTGAGGAAGGAAGACATTCCGAAACGCGTTGGTGTTCTGGAGATCCCCTGGTTGCTGGTGTCCATTCCAACTTACCCTATCGGCTGGAAGCTTTTTCCGCTAAACATCTAAGAGAGATCACCCCATCCTACTCGTGTCCTGGGAACGGTACGGTGAGGAGTGTTTCTCTTCTCAAAAAAGTCTTCCATATACCTTTGGGGTTTAGAGTGGAACAAAACACCTCCCAGCTTAATCAGGAGGGATTATTTTTACTTGTACATTTTTATGGATTATTCTTTTTTGGATGAATAAATTGTTTTTATGAACTTTCTGGTCACGTCTGCCTGCCTGAAAACAAGTGGATAAAAGAAACCTTTTCGTGCATATAGGGCTCTTACGCCCAGGTGAGTGTCGTTTCATGTGTGCTTATATGTGGCTATTGGTGGAGGATATATAACGACCAATCAAAGAAACCTTTACGTGAACGCATCTCACTGAGTTACGGTGAGTTCAAGGGTTCCCAAACAGTGATTACAATATTGTGTTCACTGGTTGATTGATCGTATTCTTCCACCTATATCAATAATATACAGGTCATCAGGAACTGTCTGGACCATCTAGCAGCGCTCAAGGACCGCTCTCCATTGTTTTGTATATATGTTTTCAACGAGTTTGGTGCTCTTGTGAGTGGATCTAAGCAGCAGCTAGAAGGGCGCAAGTCACCACATTCTTTTACAATTTGTCAAGTTCATGAAAGTTAGCCAGTACTGTGTAGCTTTGTATTTGTTTGTTGCTTACTGCAAATAGGCCTGGGGATTTGGTATTACACTCTGCCAATCCAGACCTAGCAGTAAGACTGGAGTCAGTCGTTTAGCTTGCTGGGGTTCTGTTACTACTCTGTGAACTTAGCAAGTTTGCGGCTGTATTCTAAGACTTGCCTGTCTAATCCTGTCTCACTGTGCTAGGTGTCAGGGGCCAGTTTAGTGGCAGTAAGCTAAAACCTGTGCACTGCAAGTGAGAATTAGGATTGTGGAGATTCTCCTTGTGTCTATCATTCCATCTCTGACCAAGGAGTTTACTGCCACACCCGTTGGTAACCCTTTAGGGTTTTGCTGTTGCCCTTAGCAACAGCATTTTGGGTTCTCTAAGTATTAAAACACAACATCTTGCTTTTCCATCTGAGCAGTTCTCATACAAGGGAGATACCCAGTTCCTTAGCCTCTGGGCTTCTCTGTTCACTTTGTGTGTATTTTGTTACCCTATCACCTTCTGTGTACATTATGTCATATTCCCCAGTTTGTCTGTGAGTCCATCTGTTTTGCATAACAGTTCAAACACCAGTACATTCCTGCAGACACTGGAGTGCATAACAGTTCTGACACCAGTACTTTCCTGCAGGCACTGGTGTGCATAACATCATGATCTATTTACAGACATTCTGAGTTGTGGTACTCTGAATCATTATAGTTGTTCGCATTGGGTATGGGATGCCAGCGGTCGGGATCCCCGCAGTCAGTATACCGATGCCGGGAAACCCGGCCGCTAGAATGACGGCAGGGGAGCGGGCACAAAGAAGCCCCTTGCCGGTTCGGTTGCTCGCCAGAGGATCTATTCCCACTCTACGGGTTGTCTTAGACACCCACGAGTGGGAATAGCCCCCGTTAGCAGGGATTTTGGCTGGCAGCACTGTCAGGGGTCGGGATTCTGGCATTGGTATCCTGACCGCTGGGATCCCGACTGCCGGCAATTTAACTATATCCCAGTTGTTTCGTGCTGAATTAGACAAGAAGTTGAGACTTAACAACAGTCAGCACTGCTTTATATACATTCTGATTACATTCTTGGACTGTATTAAGAAAAGTAATGTTTGATTCAAAGTCCTTTTAACACTCAGGATCATGCCCCATTTTATTATCTGATTATTAAACAACGGATGAAGTTTAATAGCTTGTGAGTTGCATACTGTGCAGAATGCTGTGTGAGTCTGCCTGCATTTTTAAAGCGGCAATCATTTACACTGCATACCCAACCTAGTTTTTCTGTGTAAATGATTACTGCTTTAAAACTACTCTATAGGCAGACTTGAAGAAAGTACAGCACAGCTTACTACTCACAGGCTATTAAATTTCACCTGTTGTTTGATATAGTTTTATTACATATTGTTGTTATTTCTATTACTTTGAACAGTAAGTTGGAAAATGAATGGAATTTTTTTAAATGATACCTTTTATACTAGTATTAGCACTGCCACTGTAACAGTATTACCTTATACAGCAGAACTGTTTTTTTGTTTTCTTGTGTGCTATGGTTGGGAGGATTTCAGCCTTTTTTAACAGGCCGTTTTCATACCAAGTGCCTACTTGAGAGGTTTGCTCTTTGCCTACTTTAGCCAACATCTACCAATTTACCTGTATATAATTATCTATTCATACTTATCTCAATAGGAAATTAACTTGATTCACTTTATATTTTTCTACTGTATTAGACTTTAAACTCCAACAATGTTGGTGGTAGCTAACACCACCTCCCGATGCTTGTTGATATCAATTTGGATAATCAATTAATTAACAATTCTCCCAGCTGCAAATGCTCAGAGACTGGTTTAAGGTCTCAAGAAGTTTAAATAAAAAATACAAAGGAAAGCACTGCGCTTAGAATATAAATATATAGTTATAATACCATCAGTGTAACAAGCTGCACAAATATGAATGCTACACATAACATGTCCCTAACTGATTTAAAATCACCCAATATTACATAAATAGTTCAGCTGCTGAGATAGCTTGTGAATAAAATTAAGTGGAAACAATATAACCACTCTGTGTTTATTGTTAGTACTAGGTATTTGTATCAATTAGAAAAAGAAAAGAAAAGAAACAATTGAATGTCCATGGGCTGAGTGAGAAAAATAGTCTTTGCTGCTGTATAACTGAGACAAAGCCGGCATCCCGGCGATGATGAGTAGTAAGTGACCGTGTTAGTCTTACCCTCCCTGGGCGGTGTAGAATGTCCTCTGTTTGTAATGAATGAGATCCCCGTATCAGCGTGACCTCCGTCTCACTCCAAATACAGCTGGTGCTGGCGTCTCTCCCGTTAATAGCGGCGGTGGTCACTGGACGCCCCTGTAGTCTCCCTTCTTTCTCCGGTGGTGAGGACGTCACCGCTCCGGGTCAGGAGAGCACACTCGCGGGAGGAGATAGTATGAAGATAAATTACCGTTGCGGGTAGATTTCCACAGTCACCATAGCAGTCACAGGTGCAGCGTTTCTTTGTATGGCCCACGGCACATCCAGTGCAGGTAATGCAGGTGATGTGGATAGCTGTCAACGCATTTCATCCCACAATGCACCGGGACTTTCTCAAGACTTCTGACTAACAGGTCCATCACCTTTTTAAGCTCCAGTATTAATTGATTAATTAGATCCACCTAATTTTCTAATTTTGTCAGTTTCACACAAGCACAATAATATAGTAGTTTAAATCCCTATATGCTATATACTAGGTAAGTTTTAAAGGGACATAGTTTCCAATGTCTCAATACCCATATTGGACACATTTAAAACGTATATACATGTTTCCATATTAACCCTATTTTGGGCAATATATATAATTTAGTAAAATATATAATAATAAAATATCTCTATTACATGGTAGAATCTTTTTTATTCAAAGCGGACATCTCCCAGACATACAAAAACATGTTTCTCCACCTTACTCTCAGGGTACAAATTTATTCTCATCATCCCTTGTGTATGATGCAATAAGAATAAGGTACCTAATGGTAATAATACATTTAGTAAATATTTATACACATAAACATAAAGGCAACCCCCTAGTTCTATTATCTTTGTCCTATTTCTTCTTTATTTTCATTTTTTATTCTTCTGCATGTATGAACTAAACATAATATAGAGATATGTGGCAATATACCTATAGTGGAATATCCCCATACTAAAGGTTACTATTGACAGTATAATTAATGATCCCTATTCTCCCCCCCAAAAAAAATCCAGATTTTCTCCTGCTAATTTATCATTCTCACACAACAACCCTTGGGTTCGGTGTTGTTAATATTAACCCATTAATCCCCTCCTCATGCTCATAAATAAATGTAACTGATCCAAAAACAACAATACACAGTAAATACGCTCAATAAATTCAGTCATCCAGGCAAGTATAATCCAGTGCTTCGTTGAGGCCTTCCGGGAATAAGGTTTCTAACTTAAAAATCCAAGATGCCTCCCCCAGACATAACTGCCTAAATCTATTTCCCCCTCTTTTGGTGGTTGCAAATTTTTCCACTGCCACAATGGAGAGACCTTTAGGGTCTCTCCCATGGCATTTGGAAAAATGAAGGGATACATTGTGTGTATGTTTGCTTTTGATAATATTACATCTGTGTTCCCTAAATCGACTTTTGATACTTCTAGTCATCCTACCTACATATTGTAGGGAACAGGGACATTGTAAAACATAAATGCAATATTTTGATTCACAGTTCATAAATTGTTGAATCTCAAAGGTCTCCCCATTTGCACTAGCAGTAATGCTGGTAGTTTTGTTTAACATAAAATTACACGTCAGACAAACTGACGTGTTACACCTATTGCTGCCTACCATTTTGTTCATCAACCAATTTGTGGTAGCCCCTTCTTCTACCTTTTTCTTATTTCTCAAAGCATTTGGAGCTAAAATATTCCCTATGTTAGTGTTTCTCTTAAAAATAACTGCCGGGTTTTTTTCAATGACATCCCTTAGTATTGGATCTTGCTCTAACATTGAAAAGTTGGTACATACTATTCTTTTTATTTCCCATGATTGTATGTTAAATTTAGTGGAACATACTATATTTTCAGATATAGGTTGATTCACTGACTGGTATTCCATACATGGTAGGAAAGAGTCACCATTCTCCCTCCTACACATAGCCTGTCCTATAATTTACATTCTTTCTTTTTTAGGAGAAAGTAGGGTCTTCCTACAAAGCTTCTTAGCATAGTTCCTCACTTTATCCAACAGATTATCAGGATAACCCCTCCTCTTAAAATGACCCAACATAACTTCCATCTGAGAGAAAAAGTCCTCATTGTCCACAGAATTTCTCCTAAGATGTACTACCTGGTTCTTTGGAATGTTTTTAACCCATGGTCGGTAGTGGCACTGTTATAATGTAGGTAATTTGAGGCTCCCATCGGCTTCATTTAGTTTGACAGGATAATAATCCCACCCCTAGCAGAGAATACAACATCCAGGAAGACTACCGTGTCATAACTGAATGTGTGTGTGTAAAAACCAAATTATATTCATTTGTGTTTATATAATTAACAAACTCAAGTGCTTTGTGTTGACCCCTTTCCAAATAATAAACAAATCATCAATAAAACGGCCATAGAGGACCAGATTTTCCCCATATGGGCCGCCCCAAATAAGTTGTTCCTCAAGGCGGCCCATATAGAGATTAGCAAAGATGGGTGCAAATCTGGTCCCCATGGCCATCCCCAGTGTCTGTAAATAATAAGTGTCATTAAATAGAAAATAATTGTGCATCAAAATAAATAATATTGCATCAGTTACAAAGTCACGGATTTCATTTGTCAAATTTGCATCTCCACTCAAATAATATTTGGTGGCCTCAATTCCCGCCAAGTGCGGGATATTTGTATACAACGCTTGTACATCAAGTGTCAGGAAGGCCCAGACTTCCATCCAACATATCTCTGAAACTTTCTATAGGATATGTTTTGTATCCTTAATATGTGATCTCAATTTTGACATGTGACTTTGCAAGTATCTACAAACTGTGACAAATTAGAAGTGAGGGACCCAATACCTGAAATAATAGGACGACCAGGGGGTGCAGACAGTGACTTGTGAATCTTAGGTAAATGATAAAAAATGGGAATGACTGGATAAGGACAACTCAAAAATGTAAACTCTTCCTCCATGATTGCACCCTCCGCTTGGGCTTCATTTAGCAATGTTTTATACGCCATTACATAAAGGGGGGTGGGATCAACCACCAAATTTCTGTAAAATTTCTGTACTGATCAACATGTTGCAGCTGCCTCTCTGCTTCTGCAATGTAGTCACTATGATTTTGGATGATGACCCCACCCCACCCTTATCCGCTGGTTTAATAACCAGCAAATCCAAGTTCTTCAATTCTTTCAGAGCCAGTCTTTCTTTTTTAATTAAATTCTGTTTGAATGAAACCGGTTGGAACCTCTGCCCGTTTCTACCTCTCTTTGTACCTTTACATAAAGCCTTGAAATCTGCTAGGGTCTTATTATAAAACAGGGTAATGGCTGGACTTTTTTGATCAATGGGAAAAAATTGTGATTTCCTTTTAAATTTCGTTTTTTTTATATGGAGATTGATGTATAGTTTGATCATAAAGGAGAATCTCCTCTCTATTCTCTACTAATAGCTGTTCCAAGGTTAGGAGTCCTTCCTGGTCTGTATCATCCAGGACTATAGGGCTACCTTGCTCTTTATGTTTATCAAGTTGTTTGGAAGCTAAATATCTTTTTCTACATAATGTTCTAGTTAGTTTGTTTAAATCTAAAAATAGTTCAAACAGGTTAGGTTCCTTGCTAGGTGCAAAGTTTAAACCTTTCTGAAGTATTGCTATTTGATCATTGGTTAATGTATGTGAGGAGAGGTTATAGATACCCTGGGATTATACCTGAATCGACTGTGTCTTGGTATTTTGCCTTGCCCCCTTCTTCCTCTCCTTCCCTTGGTCTTTTTGGGGTATGATTTGTTAGGGTTTCGTAAGGATTCTGATGATGATATCTTCCTCTCTGGGGAAAATCCTTCCGTATGTTCCTAATTTCTCTTCCCTTATCTGTCCTGGGGGTGATGTATGGGGTGTATTGATTCTAGATTTATATGGACGGTTGGTGGATGAAACTTGATCCTCCTCCCTCCAGTTAATTTGTTCCCTTGAATATTCTGATCTTCTAGGTGGATTTCTAAATTCTCTTTGGGGGCCCATGGAGTCCTAGATTGGGGGTTCCCTACCCATGGGGTGAATTCTTTCCTAACGGGTTTGTTATAAGACCTGATTTGACCAGTCCTATGGTCATCCTGATCTCTACATAGTTTCCTTTTCTTTTTCTGTTCTAGTTCTTTTTCAAATTTCTTTACCCTTTGGTTGATCTGTTCATCCTTGTCAATAAAGGTGGCTAAATCTTTACATTTTAATAGTTTCTCTTTTGTCTCCTGTAGTTTTTCCGTGACAGTTTTTACTTTTTCTTCCCTATATTTTATCAATAACTTGATCAATGAAAATGAACAATAATCCAACGTGTCATCCCATTCTTTTTGAAGTGTGGGATTTTGATTGATAGATAAATGTTTAAAAATTCTTAAACCCCTTGGGATGATTTTTTCATCCAAATATCTGTAAAGAGATGCTGTCCCACCAATTTCTCATCTCCTCTTTTAATAAATCCTCAAGTTCATAGAATAATTTATTCATATCTGGAGGAGTATTAATTATAGTATCTTTAATTATTGGTCCATTTATTGAGGATAAATAGGTTTCTCTCCTTCTTTTCCTTTTATTATAACTTCTAAATTCAGTCATCTCTAATAAATGTGCAGCCTAGTTACACCTCTGATTAATAAATCGTTCTATAGTAACAAAATACATTTTTAGCTGCCACATTCATGGACATTCAATTGTTTCTTTTCTTTTATTTTCTTTTTCTAATTGATACAAATACCTAGTACTAACAATAAACACAGAGTGGTTATATTGTTACCACTCAATTTTATTCACAAGCTATCTCAGCAGCTGAACTATTTATGTAATATTGGGTGATTTTAAATCAGTTAGGGACATGTTATTTCATTTGTAGTGTATGTTTGTACAAAGCAGAGGTCTCCTAGCATTCATATATGTGCATCTTGTTACACTGATGGTATTATAACTATATATTTATATACTAAGCGCAGTGCTTTACTTTGTATTTTGTATTAGACTTTAGACAACATTTTAACCAAACTTTAGATTGCTGAAGCAAATCCAAAATCCCTAGGCAGTAACCACCTCGGTCTTTAATTTAATTTTTTCTAGCAACGATTTATATAAAAACTATACATTTTGTAATCTCTTACTTATGTTTACAGCATATGATCTGGTGGCACTACAATGATTTTTATTAACTCAATATTTTTGAGATCTCACAGTATACAGTGCATCCAGAAAGTATTCACAGCGCTTCACTTTTTTCACATTTTGTTATGTTTCAGCCCTATTCCAAAATGGAATAAATTAATTTTATTCCCTCAAAATTCTACAAAGAACATAATGACAATGTGATTATTATTTTTTTTAGATTTTTGCACATTTATTACAAATAAAAAAAATGAGAAAGCACATGTACATAAGTATTCACAGCCTTTGTCATGAAGCTCAAAATTGAGCTCAGGTGCATCCTGTTTCCACTGATCATCCTTGAGATGTTCTTGTAGCTTAATTGGAGTCCACCTGTAGTAAATTCAGTTGACTGGACATGATTTGGAACGGCACACACCTGTCTATATAAGGTCCCACACTTGACAGTGCATGTCTGAGCACAAACCAAACATGAAGTCAAAGGAATTGTCTGTAGACCTCTGAGACAGGATTGTCTTGAGGCACAAATCTGGGGAATGGTGCAGAAAAATATCTGCTGCTTTGAAGGTCCCAATGAGCACAGTGGCCTCCTTTATCCATAAATGGAAGAAGTTCGGAACCACCAGGACTCTTCCTAGAGCTGGCCGGCCATCTAAACTGAGCAATCGGGGGAGAAGGGTCCTTGTCAGGGAGGTGACCAAGAACCCGGTGGTCACTCTGTCAGAGCTACAGCATTCCTCTGTGGAGAGAGGAGAACCTTCCAGAAGGACAACCATCTCTGCAGCAATCCACCAATCAGGCCTGTATGGTAGAGTGGCCAGACGGAAGCCATTTCTTAGTAAAAAAGCACGTGACAGCCCACCTTAAGTTTGACAAAATGCACCTGAAGGACTCTCAGACAATGAGAAACAAAGTTCTCTGGTCTGATCTAACAAAGATTGAACTCTTTGGCGTGAATGCAAGTCATCATGTTTGGAGGAAACCAGGCACCGCTCGTCACCAGGCCAATACCATCCCTACAGTGAAACATGGTGCTGGCAGCATGTGGGGATGTTTTTCAGTGGTAGGAACTGGAAGACTAGTCAGGATAGAGGGAAAGATGAATTCAGAAATGTACAGAGACATCCTGGATGAAAACCTGCTCCAGAACGTTTTTCACCTCAGCCTGGGGCGATGGCTCATCTTTCAGCAGGACAATGACCCTTAGCACACAGCCAAGATATCAAAGGAGTGGCTTTAGGACAACTATGTTAATGTCCTTGAGTGGCCCAGCCAGAGCCCAGACTTGAATCCGATTGAACATCTCTGGAGAGATGAACATCTCTGAAAATATCTGTGCACCGATGCTTCCCATCCAACCTGATGGAGCTTGAGACGTGCTGCAAAAAGGAATTTGCGATAAGATAGGTATGCCAAGATAGGTATGCCAAGCTTGTGGCATCATATTCAAAAATACTTGAGGCTGTAATTGCTGCCAAAGGTGCATCAACAAATTATTGAGCAAAAGCTGTGAATACTTATATACATGTGATTTCTCAGTTTTTAATTTTTTAATAAATTTGCAACAATTAAAAAAAAACACCTATTTTTACGTTGTCATTATGGGGTATTGTGTAGAATTTTGAGGGGGAAAAATGAATTTATTCATTTATTGTGCTCTGAATGTCTTTTTTTTAATTAAAGATAATAAAATAAAAATCAGTAGGTATTTCTGTATATTTGAAATTATGAAAAGATACCCAAGGAGCAAAAACAGTTATGCAACCACCTGGATAACTGAGGGCCATCTAATGCTCATGCACAGTTTCTAATGGTAAAAAATTAACCAACTATAGGTGCTTAGTGCAATTCTCACATTCAAATCTTACAATAAAGTCCAGACATATTATAAATGTCCACTAAAGCAGTCAAGACCATGTATACTTAAATGTCCAGTTTGATTGTGGATTCTGACTCCTTCTGTATAGGTGACCAATCTCCAAATAGAATCTCGTAGTATCAATGCATCTAAAAATAGAAATAAAATCATATTATAGTGCTCTTTCATTCTCTTTGTGCGTGCCGTTATAATAGTGCATACCAAACAATTTTACAAATGCCTCGCTGCCGGGATTCTGTTATAGTTGCTATAGTGACAGTGGGCATCTCATCTGCTGGGATATCATATGTATTCTGTTACAGCATATGGCCATGCAGCTACAGCGTGTGGCAATTTGCGTAGCGCAGGCTGAATTTGGTGTGGAGTTGCAGCCCTCTCCATTCTCCTGCTTTGTCCGGCTACTTTCTCCATTGAGGCCTCCACAGCACAAGCGCGACAGTTGTGTGGGGAACAGCATCCCTCTCCTCCTCTACTCACTGCAGCAAAGGTAATAAAATATATTTCAGAAAGAACAAAAGGGGATATAAGTTAAAGAGGGGGGCAATGTTTAATAGGTGGGGATGGTGGGAAAGGAGAATAAGGTAAAAAGGGAGATTTAGGAGAAAAATATAGAGGAGAACCTGGAATTAGTGGATTAAATAGGGATAATGATATTAAAGAAGGTTCGCCTGTTATCCTTGGTGACATAAAATTTGTCTCCAATTTTATATACTGTATGTACCTAACTGTGTCCCCTGATCTTTACTGTGTGTTCCTTTTTGGGAGAATTCAAATCAAAGTTAAGTGCCACCAGCTGCACACATAACGGGCAGTTATGATAGTGTGGAGTGTGAGGGAGAAGTTGCAACTGTCCACCTCATATTCTACCACTTTGCCTTCCACTTCTACACTTTTCATGCTTCTCCTTTCTCCTCTTCAGCTCAATGGAATAAGCAAAAGCAGCATTAGTGAACAAACAGCATTGTAAATACCAGAAGCACAACCCTGTCTACATAATTAAATCAAAGGATGGCAGGTAAGCTCAACTTTCTGATTTTTAAAATTTTGACTTAGTATCTCAACAGGAAACTTATGGGGGGATATTAAATTATGTGTTATTATGGTATGAGAAACTTGCATGTTATTGTTATTATGACATTAGCGTGAGATGTTCTAATAGAACCCCTTGGCATAGAGGTGCACTGAAAAAGTCTGACACACTAAGCGAGCCATGAGCTAAGAAAGTTCAGCCGTAGCCACGTGGTACTGGGCAGAGCCGGCCTTAGCTATAGGCAGGCTAGGCATTTGCCTAGGGCATCCAAGCATGTCTAGGGGCATCCAAGCATGTCTCTGCAGTATCTCATGCTGGGAGAGACAGTCTGCAAACTATCTGTTACTTTCCAAATGTATTCAATCAGTAGTTGTATACACTGCTGTTTACATTTTATCACATAGAATGCAGCCATTCCCTTAAACTCCCTCCGACACGCTTGGATGCTCCTGACTTGTGAGACCTCAGACAGCAGAAGCCCAGTAACTGCAATTCCCGGACCTGTGACATTGTCACTGACTATATAAGGTTATTACTGGATGGCTCCTTATGATATCACATGTGTATTTTGGAAGACTGCTCCACATAAATCTGACATCACCTATACTGCTTGTGCACATGGAGGATGGGGACCCTGGTATCCTGTGTGTGTCCCTTATCCCTGTGCAGACCCCTGGGGTCTGCAGGGACATAACATGGGCAGTGTTCTCCCCACACTTTATTTCTCAGTCAGTCCATGCTGTAAAATTCCCCTGCCATCCAGCACTGTAACGTGGTCAGTAAGTTGCATTGTGCAATTTCTATATGAAACGTCAGTGCGGTGTGACTTTCAGATGCGCCAGACTGGAGAGCAGAGCATATTGTTTCTGCAGTATAAAATAAAGGGCATGCAGTTGCCAGGAGTAACAGACACCAGCAAACATACTGAACAGTGAAGAAAAGAAATTTTGAAAGCGCTGACACACTGTATAATATGTATAAAGAATTACTTTTATTTATTTGTATTCTTTTAATAGTATATAACAAAAAAAAAAAAATATATATATATATATATATATATATATATATATCTCAATTAAAAAAATTCTAAATCAATAAAAAAAGGGTGAGATACCCATATGATATATACGGAGAGGGTGACTGTGAATTTTATTGATTTAGAGTTTTTTTTAATTGAGATATATATATATATATATATATATATATATAATTTTTTTTTTTTGTTATATACTATTAAAAGAATACAAATAAATAAAAGTAATTCTTTATACATATTATACAGTGTGTCGGCGCTTTCAAAATTTCTTTTCTTTTTCTACTTTGGTTATATAGGGGCTGAGTACCTCTTGTTTGTTGAAAGCAGCGATAGAACTGTAGATTTAATTACTGGGTACCTGGTTGGCGCTGGGAATATTTCTTTGTTTTTCTTTTTGAACAGTGAAGAGAATGGACAGTTGCTACATGTTTGATACATGGTCTTTTTGTATAACCAGCAAGTTTGCTGCGATCTGTGTCCAACCAGCAAGCTAAAATAAAGGATGAGGCTTGCAAAGGACGGCATACCCTGTGAGGTCACATCCCTTGTATGGGTGCCCCTTTAACGAGTACAAGCGCAAGCACTCACCCATCCTGCCACCCCCATCTCACAAAACGTAGTCACGGATTTAGGGATGCATGGGCGCGCACACTGAATGCAAGCACACCAGCAAGCAAAAATAAGTTTTATTAAAAAAAAAAAGCTACTAGCATTACTAATGTGGGGCATATGTGTATGGTGAATTGCTCTGTGGAATTATGTGTATTATGGGCATTAATAATGTGGGGCATATGTGTAAGGTGCATTACTGTGTGACATTATGTGTATTATGGCCATTACTAATGTGGTTCATATGTGTCAAGTGCATTATTGTGTGCAATTTTGTGTATTATGGGCATTTCTAATGTGGGGCATATGTGTAAGGTGCATTACTGTGTGGAAATATGTGTATTATGGGCATTACTATTGTGGGGCATATGTGTAAGTTGCATTATTGCTTGGAATTATGTGTATTATGGGCATTACTAATGTGGTCCTACAGTATCTGTTAGGTGCATTACTGGGTGACATTATGTGTATTATGGGCATCACTAATGTGGGGCATTATGCAGTGTTGAACTGGCCCACAGGGGCACTGGGTAACCCCCCAGTGGACCCCACTGCCTGAGTGTTGCTGGGTCAGATGCAGAACTAGCGGCGGTGCTAGTCGGCAACAACCAAAATTTTGCCTAGGGCATCAAATTGGCTAGGGCCGGCTCTGGTACTGAGCAGCCATGGAGACAGACAGCATTGTTGGCATTTCATATGTGGCACTGGCTGCAAGACAATCAGAACTAGTGGACTGGCAACCAATCAGGCATCTCCTGATTGGCTGTCGAACCGCAAGCTTCAATTAGCTCATGAGCTGGTGCCACATTTCAAATTGCCACCAGCTTTCTCTGGGATACACCTGGCTGCCCACTGCTCTGCCTGGTTGTCTCCATCCTACCTGCACCCCATTACCTGGTGCTGGACCGTTGCCACAGCTGCACCGGGGATCACGACGGTTGGCTGTTCTACCCTCCATGCATGCTCTGAGATACTGGTCTACTCTGCTCTCACCAACCTGAACATTTTCCCTTCCATTGCTTTCATGACTGTGATCTCACTGGTCTGGACCTTCATATGACTGAGACTGCTGTAGACTCTGGAATTCCTGCTGCTGGGCCCCCAGCTTTAATCTGTCCAACAGCCTGCTCATCTGTGAGTTACACTCCCCTGCATCATGCCTGTGACTGGGCTGCTTTCATCAACAGCATGTCTTCTGCTGCCCTCCTACTGCAGTCTCAGAGGTGAGGGACCCTCATAAGAAGTCCTCAACCCACAGTGAGTATCCTCTTGTGGGCATTATACACAGGTGCAGCAGTATATACTGCTGGAAATTTGGTGAGTTTTGATCAGAGATATGCGGAAAAGGTAGGCAGGGGAGGCACTGCCTCACCTGTTATAGGCTTTTTACTCCAGAGTTTTGACTATTTAAATGATTAGAACAATACAAAGAATATATTTCTAATATATTATTTGTATTTTTTATATACTTTATATAGTCAAAACTCTGTCTTATAGGGTTAGTACGACAGGAAAGGTTCTGCCTCACCTGCCTCACCTCATCGCACATCACCGCTCTAGACAATAACTAAAGATTTTGTACTATTCTATAGATATGGCTGCACAAGACCACATGTGAACTGGTAAGCATTACCGGCCCTCTTTGTCATAAGAGATTTAAATAAGCTGCTATAGATTGAAACTGATAACGTTACCCAGGGCCGGACTGGGACTAAAAATAGGCCCTGGCATTTTTGAAGCACACAGGCCCACCTCTGTGACTCCTCCCCTTACTATTCCTGACTCCTCCCACTTATTAGTCTATGCTCTTACAAATATAATTAATATTCTAACAACATACAAGCGTACATCATTTTCTATTAAAATACACACAACCTGTGGTTGAAGTGGAAATTTTTAAGTGGGGGTATGTAAATGTGAAGTTTGTAAATAAGCGCGCGCTCCAGAAAAGGGGGCGTGGCCACTCAAAAGGGGGCGTGCCCTTCAGTGTAGTTTATCACACCATACACCCCTTATACGCATTATGCACCACAATAGTAGGACCCCTTATACTATCTAGTACTGGTGCCTCTTTCACATTATACCACACAGTATGAGCTGAAATTCATATTATAGCACCCAGTATGAGCCGAAATTTACATTATAGCACCCAGTATGAGCCGAAATTTACATTATAGCACCCAGTATGAGCCGAAATTTACATTATATGCCCCCAATAGTGCAGTGCCAGATCCACAATTGCCCCCACAGTGCCAGGTATACAAATGCCCCCACAGTGCCAGGTATACAAATGCCCCCACAGTGCCAGGTATACAAATGCCCCCACAGTGCCAGGTAAACAATTGCCCCCACAGTGCCAGGTATACAAATGCCCCCACAGTGCCAGGTATACAAATGCCCCCACAGTGCCAGGTAAACAATTGCCCCCACAGTGCCAGGTATACAAATGCCCCCACAGTGCCAGGTATACAAATGCCCCCACAGTGCCAGGTAAACAATTGCCCCCACAGTGCCATGTATACAAATGCCCCACAGTGCCAGCCAATTGCCCCCACAGTGCCAGATATACAATTGTCCCCACAGCAGCCAGTGCTGCAGCTACTTACCGCTGCTGCACTGCTACTGCTGCTGCTGCTCCTCCGGGCTGTGAGGGACGGGGGTGAATCAGGAGAGCAGAGCGCCCGCCAGCGCGGCTGTGTCTGGTGCTGCGGCGGCTTCGTTCAAACCAGCCGCCGGTTCGTGAGCCAATCAGAGCTCGCGGACCGGCGGCTTCTGATTGGCTGCCGGTCTGCGAGCTCTGATTGGCTCACGAACCGGCGGCTGGTTTGAACGAAGCCGCCGCAGCACCAGACACAGCCGCGCTGGCGGGCGCTCTGCTCTCCTCTCCTGACAGCTGAGACATGCTGCCGCCGGACTGAGCGGCAGCGTGTCTCAGTGACCGCTGGACCGGCCCAAGTGGCCATCGGCCCTTCTGGCATTTGCCAGAAGTGCCAGATGGCCAGTCCGGCCCTGACGTTACCTATTTTATTATTCTCAATTGCCATTTACAAGCAATGTGAACTTTTCATGAAGATGTTATTTTTTTTTAACTCTGAGAATACTAATCAATGCATGCTACATCTTTTTGCAATTAATGAGCTCTATACGAGATTAATGTCAATTAAGCTCATTACTAAACTACTGCTACTAATATTTACAGTTGCTATTTTGGGGCAGTAATCATCAAAGTGTAATTTATCTTTTTCAGATGGTTTTGCAGGGCGACTCTCATTAATGACTAATATTATCTATCACTAATTAATTTTGCTATTGTCTTGGAATTTATATTGTCTTGGTATTTTTGTAAACCTTCTTGACAGCTATTATTTCTTCTTAGCTAACTAGCTTCCGCAGCATTCTACAGAAATAGCTGAACAACATCATTAATGACCAATAGTATCTACTATATGCAGGGACGGATTGGGGAAAAATTTGCACTAGTGGCCCCACATGGGCAGCACAAGAGGTGTAAGGTCTAACCATGGGCCATGGCAGCAGCACCCTCCCCCCAAGACTTTCCAGATAGTGGGCATGTCCAGTATCAAGGGGGAAGTTAAAAGGAAATAAAATTAAATGTTATGAGCACATTGTATGATACACCTTCAGAATTTAGGAAACTATAGAATTCTTTAGAAAGGTATATTTTCTTGCTTATTACGCCAACCGTATCCCAATCACTATTCACTCAATCTTATATGTCAGCCAAGCAGGCAGACAGAGCATACACTAGATCATCTGCAATCACAGGCTAAGTGGCAAAGAAATTTTCATATATGCAAATTATTTTGCATGTTATTCATTATGTCTATACATAGGATCACATGTCCTCAAACAAAACAGGCCCCGCTAGTGCGTCGGCCCACCGGGAATCTTCCCTGTAAGCCCTATGGCCAATCCGCCTCTGACTACATATACTGTTTTGTAACTAATTCATTATACATTGTCTTGGAATTTTTATTGTCTAGGTATGTTTGTATTTTTTAATACATGTCATGTATTGCAGTTTGTATTATTTCGATTAGATTTACATTTATCTTTTAAAATACCTATCAGAAAACACTTCTGCTTTGTACAGGGAATACCTTAAGATTTTGAAGGGTGCATCTCTTTTGAATTGCTGTTTAAAGACAAGGAAAAGGATTATCAGATGCCAAGAAAACCAGACTTGGTGCAGATTGTAGCCCACATGCAAGAAACATTACTGAAAATACAGGAGTACAAAAGAGACAGCAGCAAAACTGTTCCAGTTTGAAATAGCAGCTACATTATAATAATTAGAATTAAAGAAGCACACTAAGTGGACATCATTTTTGTTTTTCGCACACGCATTATTTAACCATCACAATATATATGTATATGTTCATGTCATTGATTTTAACCGCTATATTTCACTGTCTTGCACCCAACAAGATAGGGTATTTTATAAGTACAATAACAATAAAAGTGAAGTTAGTTTCTGCACCCACCTAATACAACCCTTTGCCACCTTTTGATCGTTTAGTATCAATTTTGGTTGTCTGGTTTTCGTTCTCTATTTTTGACAGCAGCAAAACTGTAACAGATAACTGGTGGGCCAGTCGTTTCAACTGTCAGAACAAATCCTTTGTTTTAGAACCTAAGAAAGAAAGAAATCTATGTGCAAGGTTCTATGAGGTCAGAGCATCCATTGGCCAGGAAACTCCATCAACCTGAGAGGAGAAAATAATACAATTTCAAACTCCTTAAACCCTGGTTAAAGGAAACTCAAGTATTGGTAATGATTGATACTAGAGTTAAAGAGCGTAAGGTTACTGTAGGCCAAAGTGATCAGACAGAAGAGACAATGCCCATGAATAAAGATGTCCTGTCTTCTGTTTTAGGATATACCAATTTAAAAGAGAATGATATTATTTCTCCTCCTGATGTGATCATAAACAGGTTGTTATACAATACATCTATCACCAAATTGCATCACATAACCCCATCTGGATTGCCATGGACTCTGCAACTAAGCCACGCCATGTGTCTCACCACAGACTTTTTCACAAAATATGTGTCTAATTTGCACCACTAATGTGTAAAATTTGCAATTATTACCAGTTATTTATATAGCGCACACATATTCCGCAGCGCTTTACAGAGAATTGGCCATTCACATCAGTCCCTGCCCTAGTGGAGCTTACAATCTATATTCCCGACCACAAGTACATGCACACACATTCACCCTAGGGTTAATTTTGTTGGGAGCCAATTAACCTTCCAGTATATTTTTGAATTGTGGGAGTAAACCCACGCAAGTACGGGGAGAATATACAACTTCACACAGTTAGGGCCATGGTGGGAATCGAACCCATGACCTCAGTGCTGTGAGGCAGTAACCTTTACACCAACCGTACTGCCCGCACCCTGGCACTGGCATTGCATGAAATTGCTGTGTGTGACTCATATGCTAACCTACATAACAAGGCAAAAGATGGAGGTCTGGTATGAGTGAGCCTCATTTTATGCTTCTTGCTTTGTGTGATTTATCTGCAACCAATTCCTTCACTCCCCCCCCCCCCCACCCCCATTATTTCTAGTGCCTAGTATACTATTTGAAACTTTCTATGTGGCTACAATACAAATATGCCACAAAATTTAGGAAAAATGTGTGATAGTCCAGTTACTGCTAACAGGGAAGCATCTGTCAGGTCATGTGACCTGTGCCATATAGTAAAAAATGATAGGTATATGACACATCTGTAAATGATTCAATTGGATGTGACAGAGGTCTCCCAAGTGACTGATTTAGTTCAATCATGACGGTTCTGAAAACAGAAGAGAGCATTCACTTTTGCAATAACTTTAGATGCTTAAATACTGAATTGTGATTTGATGCCTTTCTGATGCCTAGGATGCATGAACTAGTGGAAACCTAGAGAGTTGCAGATATTTTGCTAAACTAGATTTAACAAACACCTCAACCTCTACCACCTTTCAAAGAGATAAGAAGAATCTTTTGAATTTTCATATTTCTCCAGTATGTGGCTCTGATGAAACTTTACTGGCAAACAAAACAGTGCATCTGCCCTAATCCGCTTTATCTACTGTGGGAGAGGTGAGTGGTGTTATTCTCAGGGATAGAAAGACAAGGGTTTCTACCAGGATGGAGCTGGGAAGAGTTTACGGTTTAAAATAAAATTGGAGAAGCTGTCTGATGTAATAGATCTGTTTTAGGTACAGTAAGTATTTGTTAAACTCTTGTTTGCCATCCAGACATTAAAAAGGCTGTTTATACCAGAAATACACTGTGTCATTTTTAAAATGGTAGTGTCACAAACAATACCTTTTTTCTTATTAGTAGCATATAAAAGGCAACAAAACAAAAATAAACTCATCAAAAACAAGTGTGCCCAATGTGTTGTTCATTTTGTGTATTCTGGAGAGTTATGAAGAGGGGCCCTCATTCCGAGTTGTTCGCTCGCTAGCTGCTTTTAGCAGCATTGCACACGCTAAGCCACCGCCCTCTGGGTGTGTATCTTAGTTTAGCAGGATTGCGAACGAAAGATTAGCAGAATTGCGAATAGAAATTTCTTAGCAGTCTCTGAGTAAAATACCTAACTTTTGTGTAAAATTACTAAGCGCATGCGCTCTGCGAACCTTGCGCATGCGCAGTAAGCGACTAATCGCAATATAGAGAAAATCGGCAACGAGCGAACAACTCGGAATGACCCCCAGTGTTAATTACTCAAATAACATAACATTTTCTGCAAGTGTAAGATACACTATTATTTGATGATATGCTAGTGGTGTATCACTTCAGTGCATTACACTGGGGAGTCTCCATGGTCTGACATGAGACGACTGCAAAACCTCACAGCATAAACAGAACTGCTACAATGCATCTTAAGCAGTGGCATAACTAGAAATGTTTTTCCCCCAAGCCAAAAAATTCTCCGGCGCCCCCCCCCCCCCATCCCCCATAATTGTCAAATTGTCACTTGTAAAGGGATAAACATGCACGTGCTGCAAAAAAAGGGGCGTGACTTTGTGGAAATGGGCGTGCCTTTGTATAAAGGGGCGTGGCATTGCAGGAAAAGATTACCTTATACCCCAGTTTTGCAACCTGCACGCCCAGACGTTGACCACCACAGGAAAGAAAAATAATCCTGATTCATGCCCCTTACATTATTTGTAATTTTTCCTTCTTATAGTAATGCCCAGTATACATTATGCCACATACTGCAATGGCCCTTAGACATTATGCCACACACAATAATGCACATGACACAATATGCACACATCATAATGCCCCCGGCACATTATGCCACACACCGTAATGCCTGTGACACATTATGACAGGAATCACAATGCCTGTTATACATTATGCTACACATTGCAATGCCCCTGATACATTATAGCACATACAATGCCTGTGACACACTATGACACACACCGCAATGACCTTGAGACATTATACCACATGCCACAATGCCCGTGATATAGTATACCACACACCGTAATGCCTGTGACACATACCGCAATGCCCGTTATACCCTATGCCACACACCGCAATGCCCCTTATATATTATGCCACACTGCAATGTCCCTGAGACATTATACCACATACCACAATGCCCGTGATATAGTATGCCACACACCGTAATGCCTGTGATACATTGTGACACACACCGCAATGTCCGTGATACATTTTGCCACACACCGCAATGCCCATTACACATTAAGTCCTACAGTAAGGCTTCTAATTACTTTTAAATTACCTGCTCATTGCCAGGGGTTTCATGCTCTTGGTTCCATGCACGGTGCCAGGGGTTTTCATGCTCAGGGTGTCATGCTCGTTGCCAGGGGTTTCATGCACTGGGTGTCATGCTCGTTGCCAGGAGTTTCATGCACTGGGTGTCATGCTCGTTGCCAGGGGTTTCATGCACTGGGTGTCATGCTCGTTGCTAGGGGGTAATGCTTGTTGCTAGGGCTGTGCTCCCAGTGCCACATATGCCCCCAGTGCCAGGTATTCCCCCACAGTGCCAGGTGCACACATGCCCCCAATGCCAAATATGCCCCCCCATGTGCCAGGTACACATATACCCCCAAGTGTCACATATGCCCCCTCGGTGCCACACATGCTCCCCCTCCCCCAGTGCCAAATATGCTCCCCCCGGTACAGCTCACCCCCGTTACCCGCTGTTTTGTGAAGGAGGGAAACGGAGGGCACAGCGTGCGCCTCTCCTGTGTCCCTCCTGTGTCTCCGTCGTGTCTGTTAAATGAAGTGCCAGTTCGTGAGCCAATCAGAGCTCATGAACGGCACTTCATTCAACAGACACGCCGGAGACGCAGAAGGGACACAGGAGAGGCGCGCGCTGTGCCCTCCGTGTCCCTCCATACAGCAGCGGATAGGGAAGCAGGGAGACAGCAGATTGACATGCGGACGGCTCGTCCGCATGTCAATCTGTGCTAAATCAGTGGCGGCGCCCCCCGCAGCCCTGCACCTCCAAGCCACCGCGAGGGCTGCGGGGGCAGTAGTTACGCCACTGGTCTTAAGGGCCCTACACATTAAGTGATCCGCCGCCGGGCTGCCCGACGGCGGATACGGCTGATGGGCAACCCGGCGGCGGGGGCGCAGTGACGGGGTGAGTGAAGTTTATTCACTCCCTCTGTCACCCGGTTCCATAGAAGTGCAGGCAAATATGGACAAGATCGCGTCCATATTGGCCTGCATGCACAGGCCACTGGGCACTAGCGATGAACGAGCGCGTGGCCGTGCATCATTCATCACTTGTGCCTCCACACTGAAAGATATGAACAGTATCTCGTTCATTAATGAACGAGATCGTTCATATCTTTCAGTCAGATCACCCAGCGTGTAGGGCCTATAAGTCAAAAGCTCCAAAACGACCAATTTGCTATTGTTAATGCTGTGTTATTTGCCTACATCTATTGAAGAAGATTTTTGAACAACCCTAAGCTTTAGGTAAGCAATAAATTGGTTAAAAAGTGTTTGGAAACTGTCTTTATATTTATTTATTTATTTAGTTCTGTTCTTTGTTTTTACTTTATTTCTCCTTTGTGTACTATAGATCACAGAATAACATGGATGCCAGGCATGCTGGCAGTTGTGATTCCTTGCATGCCCAGACAGCTATTGGTATAGTGTCCCTTCCTCCTCTAGACACACTCACATCTCTCTCATTCTAAATAAAAAAACCTTTCTGCAAGGGCGTTCTAACAGAGGAGAGCACATGCAGGCAGGCTCTGTGCATGTCCCCTTTTCTCTGGCAGTGAGTATACACTGGCTTTATGCCAGAGTCTACGGCACATGTGCAGGTCTCTGGGAACATGGTGCCTGTGCCTAGTTCCCAGGGACATATCTATTGTGTGTGCATAAATCACCAGCAAAATGGCTGCAGCAGCCATTTTCCCAGTTAAATATGTCTGCATTGCAGTAAATTATGTCTGACCTGGCTGACCCCTCTGCGTTTGCCCCTGACTTTCACAATCTTTCAAGAATCAGACCATTTTCATACTAGAGACAAATAAATCTCTTATTTATGCCTTTGTAGTCACCTGTCTGAACTATTGCAACCATCTACTTTCTGTTCTTCCACTACGCCAGCTCACCAGCCTTAAATCTATCCTCAATGCAACTGCTCTTACCATCTTCCTAACTCAATGCTCTGATTCAGCATCTCCTTCGTTGATTCTTTTTCCCCTACAGAGTTTAGTTTAAGATGTTAATCTAAACTTTCAAAGCACCCAATCACTCCTCCCCATAGTACATTTTCAGGTTCAAATCAATCTACACTACCTCCTGCAGGCTCATGTGGGGTTCCACATAAATTCAACACATAAGCAATCACATGACTGCAAACTGGACATTTTGTAGTGCACCAGGTAAAAGTTATTTTAAACAATGTATTTCTAATATTAATCAGTTGGCTGTCCGCATGGGACATGTTTTGGTAATTTGTTCTGCCTCCCAAAATTTGCTTGTACTAGAGATGGCTTCATTTTAGAAGGGTTTCTCAGTTTTGTTTGTTTGGTTTTGTGCAAGTAAAGCAAAACCCATGCAATGCTAGACTAGAGATGAGCGGGTTCGGTTTCTTTGAATCCGAACCCGCACGAACTTCACTTTTTTTTCCACGGGTCCGAGCGACTCGGATCTTCCCGCCTTGCTCGGTTAACCCGAGCGCGCCCGAACGTCATCATGACGCTGTCGGATTCTCGCGAGGCTCGGATTCTATCGCGAGACTCGGATTCTATATAAGGAGCCGCGCGTCGCCGCCATTTTCACTCGTGCATTGAGATTGATAGGGAGAGGACGTGTCTGGCGTCCTCTCCATTAGAATAGAGATAGATAGATTAGATAGAGAGAGATTGTGCAGAGTCGCAGACAGAGTTAGTTTACCACAGTCAGTGACCAGTGCAGTTGCTAGTTAACTTTTATTTAATATAATATATCCGTTCACTTCTCTCTGCTATATCCGTTCTCTGCCTGAAAAAAAAAACGATACACAGCACAGTCAGTCACACAGTGTGACTCAGTCTGTGTGCACTCAGCTCAGCCCAGTGTGCTGCACAGTCATCAATGTATAAATTAAAAGCTTATAATTAATTGTGGGGGAGACTGGGGAGCACTGCAGGTTGTTAGCAGGAGCCAGGAGTACAATTATATTAATTAACAGTGCACACTTTTGCTGCAGGAGTGGTGACCAGTGCCTGACCACCAGTATAGTATTGTTGTATACTACTAATATCTCTTTAAATATCAACCAGTCTATATTAGCAGCAGACACAGTACAGTGCGGTAGTTCACGGCTGTGGCTACCTCTGTGTCGGCACACGGCAGGCAGTCCGTCCGACCAGAATTGTATTATTTATTATTATATACCTACCACCTAACCGTGGTTTTTTTTTCATTCTTTATACCGTCATAGTGTCATCCTAATTGTTACGAGTATACTACTATCTCTTTATCAACCAGTGTACAGTGCGGTAGTTCACGGCTGTGGCTACCTCTGTGTCGGCACACGGCAGGCAGTCCGTCCGACCAGAATTGTATTATTTATTATTATATACCTACCACCTAACCGTGGTTTTTTTTTCATTCTTTATACCGTCATAGTGTCATCCTAATTGTTACGAGTATACTACTATCTCTTTATCAACCAGTGTACAGTGCGGTAGTTCACGGCTGTGGCTACCTCTGTGTCGGCACACGGCAGGCAGTCCGTCCGACCAGAATTGTATTATTTATTATTATATACCTACCACCTAACCGTGGTTTTTTTTTCATTCTTTATACCGTCATAGTGTCATCCTAATTGTTACGAGTATACTACTATCTCTTTATCAACCAGTGTACAGTGCGGTAGTTCACGGCTGTGGCTACCTCTGTGTCGGCACACGGCAGGCAGTCCGTCCGACCAGAATTGTATTATTTATTATTATATACCTACCACCTAACCGTGGTTTTTTTTTCATTCTTTATACCGTCATAGTGTCATCCTAATTGTTACGAGTATACTACTATCTCTTTATCAACCAGTGTACAGTGCGGTAGTTCACGGCTGTGGCTACCTCTGTGTCGGCACACGGCAGGCAGTCCGTCCGACCAGAATTGTATTATTTATTATTATATACCTACCACCTAACCGTGGTTTTTTTTTCATTCTTTATACCGTCATAGTGTCATCCTAATTGTTACGAGTATACTACTATCTCTTTATCAACCAGTGTACAGTGCGGTAGTTCACGGCTGTGGCTACCTCTGTGTCGGCAGTCGGCAGGCAGTCCGTCCATCCATAATTGTATTATTATTATAATATATACCACCTAACCGTGGTTTTTTTTTCATTCTTTATACCGTCATAGTGTCATACTAGTTGTTACGAGTATACTACTATCTCTTTATCAACCAGTGTACAGTGCGGTAGTTCACGGCTGTGGCTACCTCTGTGTCGGCAGTCGGCAGGCAGTCCGTCCATCCATAATTGTATTATTATTATAATATATACCACCTAACTGTGGTTTTTTTTGCATTCTTTATACCGTCGTCATAGTGTCATACTAGTTGTTACGAGTATACTACTATCTCTTTATCAACCAGTGTACAGTGCGGTAGTTCACGGCTGTGGCTACCTCTGTGTCGGCAGTCGGCAGGCAGTCCGTCCATCCATAATTGTATTATTATTATAATATATACCACCTAACCGTGGTTTTTTTTTCATTCTTTATACCGTCGTCATAGTGTCATACTAGTTGTTACGAGTATACTACTATCTCTTTATCAACCAGTGTACAGTGCGGTAGTTCACGGCTGTGGCTACCTCTGTGTCGGCAGTCGGCAGGCAGTCCGTCCATCCATAATTGTATTATTATTATAATATATACCACCTAACCGTGGTTTTTTTTTCATTCTTTATACCGTCGTCATAGTGTCATACTAGTTGTTACGAGTATACTACTATCTCTTTATCAACCAGTGTACAGTGCGGTAGTTCACGGCTGTGGCTACCTCTGTGTCGGCAGTCGGCAGGCAGTCCGTCCATCCATAATTGTATTATTATTATAATATATACCACCTAACCGTGGTTTTTTTTTCATTCTTTATACCGTCGTCATAGTGTCATACTAGTTGTTACGAGTATACTACTATCTCTTTATCAACCAGTGTACAGTGCGGTAGTTCACGGCTGTGGCTACCTCTGTGTCGGCAGTCGGCAGGCAGTCCGTCCATCCATAATTGTATTATTATTATAATATATACCACCTAACCGTGGTTTTTTTTTCATTCTTTATACCGTCGTCATAGTGTCATACTAGTTGTTACGAGTATACTACTATCTCTTTATCAACCAGTGTACAGTGCGGTAGTTCACGGCTGTGGCTACCTCTGTGTCGGCAGTCGGCAGGCAGTCCGTCCATCCATAATTGTATTATTATTATAATATATACCACCTAACCGTGGTTTTTTTATACCACCTAACCGTGGCAGTCCGTCCATAATTGTATACTAGTATCCAATCCATCCATCTCCATTGTTTACCTGAGGTGCCTTTTAGTTCTGCCTATAAAATATGGAGAACAAAAAAGTTGAGGTTCCAAAATTAGGGAAAGATCAAGATCCACTTCCACCTCGTGCTGAAGCTGCTGCCACTAGTCATGGCCGAGACGATGAAATGCCAGCAACGTCGTCTGCCAAGGCCGATGCCCAATGTCATAGTACAGAGCATGTCAAATCCAAAACACCAAATATCAGAAAAAAAAGGACTCCAAAACCTAAAATAAAATTGTCGGAGGAGAAGCGTAAACTTGCCAATATGCCATTTACCACACGGAGTGGCAAGGAACGGCTGAGGCCCTGGCCTATGTTCATGGCTAGTGGTTCAGCTTCACATGAGGATGGAAGCACTCAGCCTCTCGCTAGAAAACTGAAAAGACTCAAGCTGGCAAAAGCACCGCAAAGAACTGTGCGTTCTTTGAAATCCCAAATCCACAAGGAGAGTCCAATTGTGTCGTTTGCGATGCCTGACCTTCCCAACACTGGACGTGAAGAGCATGCGCCTTCCACTATTTGCATGCCCCCTGCAAGTGCTGGAAGGAGCACCCGCAGTCCAGTTCCTGATAGTCAGATTGAAGATGTCAGTGTTGAAGTACACCAGGATGAGGAGGATATGGGTGTTGCTGGCGCTGGGGAGGAAATTGACCAGGAGGATTCTGATGGTGAGGTGGTTTGTTTAAGTCAGGCACCCGGGGAGACACCTGTTGTCCGTGGGAGGAATATGGCCGTTGACATGCCAGGTGAAAATACCAAAAAAATCAGCTCTTCGGTGTGGAGGTATTTCACCAGAAATGCGGACAACAGGTGTCAAGCCGTGTGTTCCCTTTGTCAAGCTGTAATAAGTAGGGGTAAGGACGTTAACCACCTCGGAACATCCTCCCTTATACGTCACCTGCAGCGCATTCATAATAAGTCAGTGACAAGTTCAAAAACTTTGGGTGACAGCGGAAGCAGTCCACTGACCAGTAAATCCCTTCCTCTTGTAACCAAGCTCACGCAAACCACCCCACCAACTCCCTCAGTGTCAATTTCCTCCTTCCCCAGGAATGCCAATAGTCCTGCAGGCCATGTCACTGGCAAGTCTGACGAGTCCTCTCCTGCCTGGGATTCCTCCGATGCATCCTTGCGTGTAACGCCTACTGCTGCTGGCGCTGCTGTTGTTGCCGCTGGGAGTCGATGGTCATCCCAGAGGGGAAGTCGTAAGCCCACTTGTACTACTTCCAGTAAGCAATTGACTGTTCAACAGTCCTTTGCGAGGAAGATGAAATATCACAGCAGTCATCCTACTGCAAAGCGGATAACTGAGTCCTTGACAACTATGTTGGTGTTAGACGTGCGTCCGGTATCCGCCGTTAGTTCACAGGGAACTAGACAATTTATTGAGGCAGTGTGCCCCCGTTACCAAATACCATCTAGGTTCCACTTCTCTAGGCAGGCGATACCGAGAATGTACACGGACGTCAGAAAAAGACTCACCAGTCTCCTAAAAAATGCAGTTGTACCCAATGTCCACTTAACCACGGACATGTGGACAAGTGGAGCAGGGCAGGGTCAGGACTATATGACTGTGACAGCCCACTGGGTAGATGTATGGACTCCCGCCGCAAGAACAGCAGCGGCGGCACCAGTAGCAGCATCTCGCAAACGCCAACTCTTTCCTAGGCAGGCTACGCTTTGTATCACCGCTTTCCAGAATACGCACACAGCTGAAAACCTCTTACGGCAACTGAGGAAGATCATCGCGGAATGGCTTACCCCAATTGGACTCTCCTGTGGATTTGTGGCATCGGACAACGCCAGCAATATTGTGTGTGCATTAAATATGGGCAAATTCCAGCACGTCCCATGTTTTGCACATACCTTGAATTTGGTGGTGCAGAATTTTTTAAAAAACGACAGGGGCGTGCAAGAGATGCTGTCGGTGGCCAGAAAAATTGCGGGACACTTTCGGCGTACAGGCACCACGTACAGAAGACTGGAGCACCACCAAAAACTACTGAACCTGCCCTGCCATCATCTGAAGCAAGAAGTGGTAACGAGGTGGAATTCAACCCTCTATATGCTTCAGAGGTTGGAGGAGCAGCAAAAGGCCATTCAAGCCTATACAATTGAGCACGATATAGGAGATGGAATGCACCTGTCTCAAGTGCAGTGGAGAATGATTTCAACGTTGTGCAAGGTTCTGATGCCCTTTGAACTTGCCACACGTGAAGTCAGTTCAGACACTGCCAGCCTGAGTCAGGTCATTCCCCTCATCAGGCTTTTGCAGAAGAAGCTGGAGGCATTGAAGAAGGAGCTAACACGGAGCGATTCCGCTAGGCATGTGGGACTTGTGGATGCAGCCCTTAATTCGCTTAACAAGGATTCACGGGTGGTCAATCTGTTGAAATCAGAGCACTACATTTTGGCCACCGTGCTCGATCCTAGATTTAAAGCCTACCTTGGATCTCTCTTTCCGGCAGACACAGGTCTGCTGGGGTTGAAAGACCTGCTGGTGACAAAATTGTCAAGTCAAGCGGAACGCGACCTGTCAACATCTCCTCCTTCACATTCTCCCGCAACTGGGGGTGCGAGGAAAAGGCTCAGAATTCCGAGCCCACCCGCTGGCGGTGATGCAGGGCAGTCTGGAGCGACTGCTGATGCTGACATCTGGTCCGGACTGAAGGACCTGCCAACGATTACGGACATGTCGTCTACTGTCACTGCATATGATTCTCTCAACATTGATAGAATGGTGGAGGATTATATGAGTGACCGCATCCAAGTAGGCACGTCACACAGTCCGTACTTATACTGGCAGGAAAAAGAGGCAATTTGGAGGCCCTTGCACAAACTGGCTTTATTCTACCTAAGTTGCCCTCCCACAAGTGTGTACTCCGAAAGAGTGTTTAGTGCCGCCGCTCACCTTGTCAGCAATCGGCGTACGAGGTTACATCCAGAAAATGTGGAGAAGATGATGTTCATTAAAATGAATTATAATCAATTCCTCCGCGGAGACATTGACCAGCAGCAATTGCCTCCACAAAGTACACAGGGAGCTGAGATGGTGGATTCCAGTGGGGACGAATTGATAATCTGTGAGGAGGGGGATGTACACGGTGATATATCGGAGGGTGAAGATGAGGTGGACATCTTGCCTCTGTAGAGCCAGTTTGTGCAAGGAGAGATTAATTGCTTCTTTTTTGGGGGGGGTCCAAACCAACCCGTCATATCAGTCACAGTCGTGTGGCAGACCCTGTCACTGAAATGATGGGTTGGTTAAAGTGTGCATGTCCTGTTTTGTTTATACAACATAAGGGTGGGTGGGAGGGCCCAAGGATAATTCCATCTTGCACCTCTTTTTTCTTTTCTTTTTCTTTGCATCATGTGCTGATTGGGGAGGGTTTTTTGGAAGGGACATCCTGCGTGACACTGCAGTGCCACTCCTAGATGGGCCCGGTGTTTGTGTCGGCCACTAGGGTCGCTAATCTTACTCACACAGCTACCTCATTGCGCCTCTTTTTTTCTTTGCGTCATGTGCTGTTTGGGGAGGGTTTTTTGGAAGGGACATCCTGCGTGACACTGCAGTGCCACTCCTAGATGGGCCCGGTGTTTGTGTCGGCCACTAGGGTCGCTAATCTTACTCACACAGTCAGCTACCTCATTGCGCCTCTTTTTTTCTTTGCGTCATGTGCTGTTTGGGGAGGGTTTTTTGGAAGGGCCATCCTGCGTGACACTGCAGTGCCACTCCTAGATGGGCCCGGTGTTTGTGTCGGCCACTAGGGTCGCTAATCTTACTCACACAGCTACCTCATTGCGCCTCTTTTTTTCTTTGCGTCATGTGCTGTTTGGGGAGGGTTTTTTGGAAGGGCCATCCTGCGTGACACTGCAGTGCCACTCCTAGATGGGCCCGGTGTTTGTGTCGGCCACTAGGGTCGCTAATCTTACTCACACAGCTACCTCATTGCGCCTCTTTTTTTCTTTGCGTCATGTGCTGTTTGGGGAGGGTTTTTTGGAAGGGACATCCTGCGTGACACTGCAGTGCCACTCCTAGATGGGCCCGGTGTTTGTGTCGGCCACTAGGGTCGCTTATCTTACTCACACAGCGACCTCGGTGCAAATTTTAGGACTAAAAATAATATTGTGAGGTGTGAGGTATTCAGAATAGACTGAAAATGAGTGTAAATTATGGTTTTTGAGGTTAATAATACTTTGGGATCAAAATGACCCCCAAATTCTATGATTTAAGCTGTTTTTTAGTGTTTTTGGAAAAAAACACCCGAATCCGACAAAAATAATTCGGTGAGGTTTTGCCAAAACGCGTTCGAACCCAAAACACGGCCGCGGAACCGAACCCAAAACCAAAACACAAAACCCGAAAAATTTCAGGCGCTCATCTCTATGCTAGACATCATCATCATGGATCATGAATCAGGAGGTAGGCAGCCACAACAGATATGCCTCCTAAAAGGTGTATACTGTATACATCTGCTTAACCTCTTCTTAGTATATAAGGAGCTGAATATGTCCTTACTACACTAAGTTACGTCAGCCCACCCCTTACGTCCCCCTCTCTAAGAGAATTCTGCGCTTCATAGATTGTAGTACATACAGACTGAGATGTAATGCTTTTTACAATGCATGCATAGCTCAGGGCTTGGTTCAACATATAGACAGTCAATGTCAACATTCATTAAGTCTATATGGTCATAATACTGACATTGACCAAGTGGACATTCATCATGTAGACATGGATGAAATATCAACATGTTAGAATGTCAACACACAATACCTGGTGGACCAGCAGTGACTTATCTTCTCCTGCTGGCTGCAGTGACTCCAGCACTGTCTTCTGGATACCGGTGGTCATGTGACCATAACGTCCAGGTCAGTCCTCTAATCCTCTGGCATTCTGGTAAGTATGCCTCTACTATCCCTAAACCTTACCCCTAACCTTCCCCTGGAGTCTAACCTTAACCTCCCTCCATAACCTAAACCTAATCTTCCATATGTAGCCTAACCTTAATGTCCACATTCTGACAATGGTGACATTTCACCTGTTGATATTTTGAGAATGTCAACAAGTTACCAGATGGTATTAACCTTACGAAAGTCAACATTGTTATTGTCGAACCTTTTGACTACATCCGCATAGTAGAGATAAACAAATTTTGGACTTCTGTGTAGGACTTGAGTCCATTGCTATATGAGTTCCTTTATGAGCAGCCTGGTGCAATTTTTTTCTGGTACACAACTTAATTAGCATACAGTACTGTAGATGTTTTTTATTCTCATTAAATCACATATATGAAGCATCACTTACTCTACCATTTTTTTCTTCAAAAATAGTAAATCACAAATAATCCAATTTTATGATTTTGGTTTAAGTTTCTAAATCTTTTGCCTTCTACATAAAAAATATAGGGAGTCATTCTGACCCATTCGCTCGCTGCTTCTTAACGCAGCAGAGCGAACAGGTCCCTACTGCGCATGCGCCGTAGTGCGACGGCGCATGCCAGACGACCAAACACCATAGCAGGGATGCGATTGCCTCTGCCTGATTGACAGGCAGAGGTGATCGCTGGGCGGGAGAGAGGGTGGAACGGCGGTGTTTGGCCGCAGTTTTGTGGGTGCGGTCCGGCCAACGCAAGCGTGGCCGGAACGGGGGGGGGGGGGGGCAGGCCGCAGTGGCTGCGTGATGTCACGCGCAGCTGCTGCGGGCCGGGGAGCGATGAGTAGCTTCTGGCCAGCATGCTAAAGCTGTGCTGGCCAGGAGCTACTCTTGAAGTGCAAAGGCATCGCTGCTGTGCGATGCCTTTGCACTTCTGCGGGGGGGGGGGGGGGGCGGACTGACATGCAGGGCAGACTAGCCCTGTGCTGGGCGTCCCCCCGCATGTCAGGGAAGATGATCGTAGCTGTGCAAAATTTAGCACAGCTACGATCAACTCAGAATGACCCCCATAGCTCACTGATTTCACATTACCTAAAGGAGATGTACAATGTGAAATATAGTAACTGACAATTGCATATGTTGAAGCAGACACATTTATATAGAAATGTCTAGACATCCTTTGCTGTCTAGTTTTTCTTTTTTCTTTTTGCTACAGCCTTTTATTTTCATGGCTTACGCCGTAAACAATATGGATACAACACATCCACATCTGTTATTGCAGATCATTGGCCACCTGCATATCTTCCAAAGACAAAGAACATGTGTAACAATGTTTCTATAAATCAGCATTTGTTTAACTTTCCAGCACAACATTCATTTTCTAGGCAGTGCAGTAGTGTGAAGTCTAGAGATATGCGGTAATATGCTTACATTTAATTATGAAGGTTTTGCATATTTTATGTTGCATAATGTATATTTGAAACTGGGGGAGGTGGTTGGGTTTAGGTGCCACCCAGTGGGGTTGGGGTTAGGCTGTGGGGAGGGGGGTTAGGGTTAGGCACTACTGGGGAGAGGTTAGGGTTAGATACTAAGAGGGAGGTTAGGGTGCGGGAAAGGAGGGTTAGGGGAGAGGGGATAACATCATTAGCTCTTCCCTGTCGGGATTTCAAAGATTGGGATAGCGGCATCAGTATTGTGACTGCCGGCAGCGGCGAATTGGGATGGAAATCCTGCCCGGGAAATTTAGGAAAGCTGCACTAATGGGGGCAGGATCTGTTGAGGGGACGGTATCCCTATCCCTCCCCATAGGTCCGGATTCTCAGTTGGACACAGTTGTGGCCTTCCTTAAGTCTTTTGCTGCAGTTGCATCTGTGACTTTATGCTAATGCCCAGAGCCAGATTAAGGTACGCAGTGGCCTGGATCTGAAATTTATGAAGGACGATTTTGATCTGCTGCAGGAGGTGTAACCAGTGATGTGGGAACCTAGGGCCTAATTCAGAGTTGATTGTAGCCATGCGCTACGATCAGTTACTCAGACATGCGGGGGGACGGGGACGCCCAGCACAGGGCTAGTCTGCCCCGCATGTCTGGCTCTGCCCCGCCGCTCAAGTACAAAAGCATTGCACAGCAGCAATGCTTTTGTACTTGACGAGTAGCTCCCTACCAGCGCAGCTCCTGCGCGCTGGCAGGGAGCTACTCGTCGCTGTCTGGGTCGCAGCGGCTGCGTGTGATGTCACACATCCGCCTTGGCCCACCCCCGCACGGTCCTGGCATACCTGCGTTGCCCAGACTGCGACCCTAAAATAGCATCCAAATGCCACAGGCCCACCCCCTTCCACCCAGCGACCGCCTCTGTCTGTCAATCAGGCAGAAGCGATCGCAGGGCTGAGATGGCCGTTGGCTGTCTGGCATGCACCGGCGAACTACGGCACAGGCGCATGCGCAGTTCAGACCTGATCAGCTGTTGTGCGAAAATGCGCAGCAGCAATCAGGTCTGAATTAGGCTCTTAGTTTTCTCACTGACAACTTCCTCCATACCTGATTGCTGCCTCCTCCATATCTACCTGATTACCTGCTCTAAAGCTGTTTCATTGCCCCCCTCCTGCATATCTCTATAACTGCCTACTCCATAGTGCTCTTCTTACCCTTTCCAAAGATATCTCATTGCTAGCTCCCTCCATAGCTCACTGCCCACCACACAGCTTACTCTGTCCCATCACAACTCACTCTGTTCCCCTCACATGCCCCCATTACACCCCCCTGCCTCCCGACTGCTCACACTGCCCCATCACACCTCACAGCTCACTCTGTTCTCCTCACATGTCCCCATTACACCTCCCTGCCTCCTGACTGCTCACACTGCCCCATCACACCTCACAGCTCACTCTGTTCTCCTCACATGTCCCCATTACACCTCCCTGACTCCTGACTGCTCACACTGCCCCATCACACCTCACAGCTCACTCTGTTCTCCTCACATGTCCCCATTACACCTCCCTGCCTCCTGACTGCTCACACTGCCCCATCACACCTCACAACTCACTCTGTTCCCCTCACATGCCCCCATTACACCCCCCTGCCTCCCGACTGCTCACACTGCCCCATCACACCTCACAGCTCACTCTGTTCTCCTCACATGTCCCCATTACACCTCCCTGACTCCTGACTGCTCACACTGCCCCATCACACCTCACAGCTCACTCTGTTCTCCTCACATGTCCCCATTACACCTCACTGCCTCCTGACTGCTCACACTGCCCCATTACACCTCACAGCTCACTCTGTTCTCCTCACATGTCCCCATTACACCTCCCTGCCTCCTGATTGCTCACACTGCCCCATCACACCTCATAGCTCACTCCCCAACAACCACAGCTCATCCTACTCCCCTCACACCTTACTGCTCCTCCTGCAGCTCAGTGCCACCCTCATGTCTCACAAGTGTTCCATCACACCTCCCTGCTCTCCTTTCAGCTATGTCCTCCACAGCCACAGTTCACTCTATTCCCCTCAGTGGCGTAACTAAGGTCCCGCAGTCACTGCGATCGCTTGGAGGCACATGGCTGCGGGAATGCCGTCGCCACTGATTGTTTTGGGAAGGACATGGAGGGCACAGTGCGCACCTCTCCTGTGTGTCCCTCCTGGGTCTCCGGCGGCGTGTCTGTTAAATGAACTGCCGGATCACGAACCGGCAGTTCATTTGACAGACACGTCGCTGCCGTTGGAGACACAGAAGGGACACACAGGAGAGGCGCACACTGTGCCCTCTGTGTCCTTCCCAAAATGCACAGCAACAGGTGACCCGGAGGGGGGGGGGTGTACCTGGCACTGGGGGGTATATTTGGCACTGGGGGGTTTATCTGTACCTGGCACTGGGGGGGGGGGCATATTTGGCACTGGTGGTATATGTGTACCTGGCACTGGGGGGTATATGTGGCACTGGGGGGGTTATCTGTACCTGGCACTAGGGGGGATATTTTGCACTGGGGGTATATGTGTACCTGGCACTGGGGGGCATATTTGGCACTGGGGGTATATGTGTAGCTGGCACTGGGGGGGCATGTTTAGCACTGGGGGGCATAACTGGCACTGGGGGGACATATTTGGCACTGGTGGTATATGTGTACCTGGCACTGGGGGGTATGTTTGATACTGGGGGTATATGTGTACCTGGCACTGGGGGGGGGGGGGGCATATTTGGTACTGGGGGTATGTGTGTAGCTGGCACTGTGGGGAAATATCTGGCACTAGGGGCATATGTGGCACTGGGAGCACAGCCCTAGCAACAAGAATTACCCCCTGGTTGCAAGCACAACACCCAGCTCATGAAAACCCTGGCAACAAGCATTACCCCCTAGCAACAAGCATGACACCCAGTGCATGAAACCCCTGGCAACGAATATTACCCCCTGGCAACAAGCTTGAAACCCAGCCCATGATACCTCTGGCAACAAGCATAACACCTACCGCATGAAACCCCTGGCAACGAGCATGACACCCTGAGCACGAAAACCCCTGGCACCATGCATGGAACCAAGAGCATGAAACCCCTGGCAACGAGCAGGTAATTTAAAAGTAATTAGAAGCCTTACTGTAGGACTTAATGTGTAATGGGCATTGCAATGTGTGACATAATGTATCACGGACATTGCGGTATGTGTCATAATGTGTCACAGGCATTACGGTGTGTTGTATACTATATCACGGACATTGTGGTATGTGGTATAATGTCTCAGGGGCATTGCAGTGTGTGGCATAATGTATAACGGGCATTGCGGTGTGTGGCATAGGGTATAACAGGCATTGCGGTATGTGTCACAGGCATTACGGTGTGTGGTATACTATATCACGGGCATTGTGGTATGTGGTATAATGTCTCAGGGGCATTGCAGTGTGTGGCATAATGTATAACGGCCGTTGCGGTGTGTGGCATAGGGTATAACAGGCATTGTGGTATATGTCACAGGCATTACGGTGTGTGGTATACTATATAACGGGCATTGTGGTATGTGGTATAACGTCTCAGGGTCATTGCAGTGTGTGGCATAATGTATCACGGACATTGCAGTGTGTGGCATAATATATCACGGACATTGCGGTGTACGTCATAATGTGTCACAGGCTTTGTATGTGCTATAATGTATCAGGGGCATTGCAGTGTGCAGGCATAATGAATAACGGGCATTGCGATGCCTGTCATAATGTGTCACAGGCATTACGGTGTGTGGCATAATGTGTCGGGGGCATTACGGTGTGTGGCATATTGTATCATGGTCATTATTGTGTGTGGCATAGTGTCTAAGGGCCATTGCAGTATGTGGCATAATATATACTGGGCATTACTATAAGGAGGAAAAATGACAAATAATGTAAGGGGCACAAATCAGGATTATTTTTTTCCTGTGGTGGCCAATGTCTGGGCATGCAGGTTGCAAAACTGGGGTATAAGGTAGTCTTTTCCTGCAATGCCATGCCCCTTTATGCAAAGCCATGCTAATTTCAGCAAGGCCATGCCCCTTTTTGCAGGGTGCACCGTAGGCACGTGCAGATTCATCGCTTTACTAGTGGAAATTATGGGGGGACGGGGGACGCCAGAGAATGTTCTGGCTTAGGGGAGAAAAATTTCTAGTTACGCCACTGACTCCCCTCACACCATACTTCTCCCCCTGTAGTTCACTGACACCATCATGCCTAACACTGCCCCCTCACAGATCAGCTTCCTGCTTGCACTGCCGTAATCACACAACACTGGTCATCCCGCAGCTCACACCCTCACCACAGCTCACGGAGGCAGCCATAACCAATATGATGCCCTAGACAAGATTTTGTTGGTGCCCTCTAGCAGATAAGCCAACCACCTACATTTCAGCAGGCCCCGGTGCAATGCCACTAGTTTCACCTCTGACATAGAACTCCTTTGTCAGCACAGCACCCATCTCCCAGCAGCACAGATTGGCCACCACCATGACTACACTGACTCACCTGAAAAAGAGAAAGTTAAGTGATGGAAGAGGGGAAACGTGGAAGAAGGAGTGTAGGGCAAGAGGAAAAGTGTGAGGGGCACAATGGTAAAACTGGGTGATTGTGCAAATGCAGAAGCTGGTGGGGAAGGCAGATATAATAAGAGGACTAAATGGAGATAGACATATAAAGGGGGAGAAAAAAAGGGCAGACAATATGTAGAGATACACAAGCACAATGGCTGGGAGGCAAAGAGAGGCAGAGCTGTATATACATTCAAAATGGCAAATATACAAAGAGGGGATCAGATGGAGAGAAAATAACAGACCTCTGTCTGTTATTTTCTCTCCATCTGACCCCCTCTTTGTATATTTGCCATTTTGTATGTAGAAAGGGGGAAGACACTGATACAGAGGAAGGGTAAAGATACAGACATAGGGCCTAATTCAGACCTGATCGCTCCTCTGCGATTTTGCTGAGGTCTGTGATCAAATAGCCACCGCCCATAGAGAGTGAAAACCTGCCCCATGCAAGTGTGCAAATGCATGCGTACGCCATGTGAAAACTTCGCCAGACAGCGGACATCTGCAAATCCGTTCGCAACTCAATCACCATCTAATGATTTTTCCAGTGTGTGCAGTTTGTGCTTAGCCCAGGACCTACTCCTCCAGTATGATAGAATGAGGCTGTTTGAGGCCGGAGCTGACGTCACACACCTTCCCTGAAAATGCTTGGGAACGCCTGTGTTTTTCCTGACACTGCCAGAAGGGTGGCCTTCAGTTTGCCGACTGTCGGGATCCCGGCGCACAGTATACCGGCGCCGGAATCCCGACAGCCGGCATATCGACACTTTTTCTTCCTGTTGGGGGTCCACCACCCCCCTGGTGGGAGAATAGATAGCGCGGCGCGCATAGCGCGTCACTGTGCCTGCATGGGGCTCATTTGCACTTGCCCAGCTGTCGGGATTCCGGCACCGGTATGCTGGCCGCCGGGAGCCCGGATGCCAGCATACCCTACTGCACCCTTCCAGAAAATGGGCAGTTACCACCCCCAAACATCTGCTTCCTGTCAATCAGCCTGCGTTCACCTAACGATAAAAAAATCCAGGAGTTTTTTGCTGTTTGGCGTCGTGCCTGCGCATTATGATCCATACACATGCACAGTCATTTGATAATCGGCCGCTGTGCGAATTCGCACAACAGCGATCACGTCTGAATTAGGCCCATAGACAGAAGGGCAGCGTGGGAGGCATATATAGAGAAAAGAGGCAGACGCAGTTAGGACAAGGGCAGACAGACTGGCGCACTCCTAACAGCACTGATCCAATAACAACAGCCCCTGTGCCCATTGTGTCCACTCTGCTGCACCAATACTATAGTGTAATTGCCTTTATGTGGTGAGGAGAGGTCAGAGAGGAGCAGTATCAATAATCTGAATATTAACTACCTTACAGACTCTGTAACAGTCTGGATAGTACAGAAACGTTTTTCCTTTCAGTAATGCAAGTTATACAGTATCCGGGAATCTGTACAGATGGATGCCTCTCATTTCACCTACAGTATACCAGTCCATGCCAATATATTCAAGATATATTCAAGACAGCTTATATGCACCATACCATCTATAAGAGTAATATTTGTGGAGCATGAGCAATATGGTCTAGCAAGATCACTATTTTTGATTTTCAAAGATTCAGTTATATCAGGTATGGTTCCCAAGGACTGGCGTATAGCGGAGGTGGTGCCAATATTCAAAAAGGGAAGTAAAGCCGAACCGGGTAATTATAGACCAGTTGGTCTTACATCTATAGTGGGGAAAGTATTTGAAGGTATTCTAATGGATAGTATTCAGAAGTTCCTTGATGTCAATAAGAGCATTAAAAGGAACCAACATGGATTTGTTAAGGATAGATCATGTCAAACCAACTTACTTGGATTTTATGAAACAGTAAGTGCGAACCTTGATCAGGGTAAGGAGGTGGATGTAATCTTTTTAGACTTTGCCAAAGCTATTGACACAATACGGCACATGCAACTTATCTATAAGCTACAAGAAATAGGGCTAGGGAGCACAATATGCACTTGGGTCAGAAATTGGTTAGATAATATGGAGCAACGTGTTGTGGTTAATGGATCAATTTCAAATTGGACTGAAGTGCTAAGTGGTGTGCCACAAGGGACTGTACTTGGACCACTATTGTATAACATTTTCATTAATGACCTAACAGTAGGTCTAGAGAGCATGGTGTCTATCTTTGCAGACAATACAAAATTGTGTAAGGTTATAAATACGGAGGGGGATGCCGAGTCTCTTCAGAATGACTTAGTGAAACTAGACGCATGGGCAGCTAAATGGAGAATGAGATTCAATATCGACAAGTGTAAGATAATGCATTGTGGTATCAAGAACAAAAACAACACCTACGTACTAAATGGGGTAATTTTAGGGGATTCTGTACTGGAAAAAGACTTGGGTGTTCACATAGATAGTAAACTAAGTAGCAGTACCCAAAGTAGGATTGCAGCAAAGAAGGCTAATAAGATATTAGCATGCATAAAATGGGAAACTGATGCAAGGGACGAGAGTATTATACTCCCATTATATAAATCACTAGTGAGGCCACATCTAGAATACTGTGTACAGTTTTGGGCACCACACTTCAAAAAGGATATCCTGGACCTAGGCTAGGCATGTTTAGACTGGAAAAGAGGAGACTAAGAGGGGACATGATCAACACCTATAAATATATAAGGGGACAATACGCAGAGCTTGCGTGGGACCTGTTTTTGATCAGATCAGCTCAGAGGACACGTGGGCACTCGCTTAGGCTAGAGGAGAGAAGATTCCGCACAATGCGGCGAAAGGGTTTTTTCACAGTAAGGACAATACATGTTTGGAATTCCCTGCCTGAGGAAGTAGTATCGGCGAACTCAGTCAACACCTTTAAGAATGGGTTAGATAAATTCCTAATGGATAAGGATATTCAGGGTTATGGTGCTTAGTCACGCACTATAGTTATTAAAACAAAACGGCTGTCTTTAGAACATAACGGCTGACATCAGCATGAGGCAAAATTAGCCCTAAAAGAAAACTGCATAGGAGACCACAAATAGGTTGAACTCGATGGACAAATTGTCTTTTTTCAACCTTAGATACTATGTGCTGCTCTGAGTCTGTATGTCCTCTTACTACAATGTATATATGGGGGTCATTTAGATCTGATCGCTGGGCCGCTAATTTTGCTGTCCTGCGTTCAGATAGTCGCCGTCTCCAGGGGTATTGTATATTCGCCGTGCCAAGTGTGCAATCTTATGTGTATGCTGAGCTGCTAAAATTCACTTTGTGCAGACTCTGCGCAGCCCAGAACTTACTCCTCTACTGCGATAGAATCAGGCTGATCAGGGCCATAGCTGACATCACACACCTTCCCTGAAAACGCTTGGGCACGCCTGCGTTCTGTGTCTAGTGCCACTTGCATACATGCCCACAGTAGTAGTGACCCTTACACAATGTCCATAGTAGTAGTGCCCCTTATACAATGCCCACTGTGGTTGTGCCCTTTAAACAATGACTACACAGTAGTTGTGCCCCTTACACAATGCCCACTACATTTGTGCCCCTTACACAATGCCAACAGTAGTAGTGCCCATTACACAATGCCAACACAGTAGTTGTGACCATTACACAATGCCCACTGTAGTAGTGCCCTTACACAATGCACATGGGCCCTCATTCCGAGTTGTTCGCTCGTTAGTGGTTTTCGCAACGGAGCGATTTGTCGCAAACTGCACATGCGCAATGTTCACAGAGCGCATGCGCTTAGGTATTTTACTCAAAAGTTAGGTATTTTACTCACGGCATTACGAGGATTTTTCTTCGTTCTGGTGATCGGAGTGTGATTGACAGGAAGTGGGTGTTTCTGAGCAGAAACTGGACGTTTTATGGGTGTGTGTGAAAAAACGCTGCCGTTTCTGGGAAAAACGCGGGAGTGGCTGGAGAAATGGGGGAGTGTCTGGCCGAACGCTGGCTGTGTTTGTGACGTCAAACCAGGAACGAAACTGACTGAACTGATCGCAGTGGCAGAGTAAGTCCCGAGCTACTCAGAAACTGCACAGAAATTTCTATTCGCAATTAAGCAAATCTTTCGTTCGCAATTCTGCTAAGCTAAGATTCACTCCCAGTAGGCGGCGGCTTAGCGTGTTCAACTCGGAATGAGGGCCATAGTTGTGCACCTTACAATTTGTCCTCCGGGTCCTCCTCCTAAGAGAAATGCTGCAGAATTAGCAAGGCACACTGGGGGGAGAGAGAGAGTGCGGTCAGGTGAGCGAGATACAGCACAGTCAGGTGAGCGAGAGACAGCGCGGTCAGATTGGCGAGACAGAGCTCGGTCGGGTGGGTGAAAGCTGCACGGCATGACATCATTCAGAGGTGGAGCTGGGAGGAGGTTTCTTTGTTGGTACACCCAGGCCAGTGCAGCCAGTAAAGTAATTAATGCACAGTTGCACACTACACCTGACTGGGCGATGGGGACGGTCACTGCTGCAGCACATTGCTGCAGGCGTGGCATGTGTAAGGTGGTGCTGGACAATAGGGGGTGCCTGTGCACACCAGGCACTCCCCGTGCACATGCCTGTGCTAGAAGTAGGCAACCACTGGCTTTCTAGATGCTGTGGAACTACAAGTACCAGCATGCCCTAGCACAGCACTCTGACACTTGTAACCACCAAAACTGGATAGTCTACAGCAGGGGCGGATTGGGATGGAAAACTAGCCCGGGAAATTCATGGAAGCAGCGCTAATGGGGGTGGGGTCTGCTGAGTGGGTGGGATCTGTAGAAGGGGGTGGGATCCCTCCTCATAAGGCCTGATTCTGAATTGGACGAATTTGCAGCTTCCTTGCGCCTTTTGCTGTAGTTGTGTCTGCATCTTTATGCTACACAGCCCTTCCCTGGTGTACAGCCATGCATACGAATCTGCAAGGACTGAGATGCCCACTATCGATTGCACCATTAAAACTTTCACCAGCCCTATGCTAGAAGCAGATCATCTGTCTGTGTATGGCCCCCAATGTAATCAATTCAGCACCTCTATACGCAACTACTTTCAGCAACGTGCCCATACTACGTTACATCTGTGTCGGATCAGTCAATTCCCGGTAACCACCTATAAACGCGTAACACAATTTTAATACACTACTAGGTGTGTGCATCTGGGACTGTACTGCAACTCTGTACGAACACCTATGAAACGAAGGTGAAAAACATTGCACAAGAAAAAATGTACATTGGCCCCCGCAGGAAAAAACAGAGAGACACAGACAGTCAGCAAAGAGAGCAGCAGAGAGAGAGAGTTAGACAGCAAGAGAGCAGCAGAGAGACACAGACAGACAGACAGACAGACAACAAGAGAGCAGCAGAGACAGCAAAAGAGCAGCAGAGGCTGACAGACACCAAGAGAGCAGCAGTGACAGACACACAGCAAGAGTGCAGCAGAGAGAGACAGACTGACAGCAAGAGAGCAGCAGAGAGAGAGACAAACAGCAAGTGAGCAGAAATTATTCAGACCCATGTGCACAGATATAAATGGTTTGCATGCTGGTCATGTGAAAATGGAAAAAACGACTACAATTTGTGTCACACCACTGCCATTGCACCACATCCAGGGCAAGGGTGCCAAGAGGAGGGACTGGACAGGGCCTGCCAAAGAGGAACAGCCATGACCCCAACTCTCTGTTGTAGTTAGCTTTCAACTAAATTAGGGACAGCTGAAGCTCCTCAAACATACTAAAAAACTTTCATGGGATCTAAGAATTTACAAAGATGGTTTTGCAGGCACATAGTATCACCGTCATTTTGTATGTGTATGATGTGCCTGTTTAGTTAGAGACACCTTCTACCTGATGATCTAAAGGTGCATACACACAGTGGGATATTGACTAAAGTACCAATTTTGACTTTGCGATTTCCTTTGAACTAGAGATGAGCGGGTTCGATTCTCAGAGAACCGAACCGTACAGAACTTCACGTTCTGAACCCGGTTCCGAGCCCGGCTTGGGTTTTCCCGCCTGACTCAGAAACCCGAACGAGGCAAAACGTGATCATCCCGCTGTCGGATTCTCACGGGATTTGGATTCCACATAAGGAGCCGCGCGTCCCCGCCATTTTCACTCCGGCATTGGAGAGTGTACAGAGAGGACGTGTCTCCGTTCTCTCAGTGTCCTCAGTGTCCGTGGCTTGTGCTGAATCTGTCTAGCCACAGTGCTTGTGTCCTCTGCTGCCATATGTCCAGTGCTGCTGTATAGGGTGCTCTGTTGTGCTGCATCAGTTCAGGGTGGTGTATTGTGCTGCATCAGTCCAGTCACAGTGGTGGTGTCCTCTGCTGCCATATGTCCAGTACTGCTGTTTAATAAGCCCCTTACAGTGTTGCTGTGTTGTCCTGCATCAGGCAGTCACAGTAGTATACGCTGCTGCTATATGTCCACTGCTGACATATAATAATAATAATAATAATAATAATAATAATAATAATAATAACAACAAGTCCCTCACAGTGTTGCTGTGTTGTGCTACATCAGACCAGTGGTAGTGTCCTGGCCATCAGTCATTCCAGTGACCAGGCAGTCACAGTGGTATACGCTGCTGCTATATGTCCACTGATGACTAGTGGTTCAGCTTCACATGACGAGATTTTGCCATTTAATTCTAGTGATTTGGATGTATAATATTAATTACAGTAATTTTGCCAATTAATTCCAGTGATTTGGACGTATAATTCCAGTGATTTTGCAGTATAATTCCAGTGATTTGGACGTATAATTATTAACTACAGTGATTTTGACAATTATTTCACAGTTACACCGCTCTGTACTGATATATACAATAATACACTGCTCAAAAAAATAAAGGGAACACTAAAATAACACATCCTAGATCTGAATGAATGAAATATTCTTATTAAATACTTTGTTCTTTACATAGTTGAATGTGCTGACAACAAAATCACACAAAAATGATCAATGGAAATCAAATTTATTAACCCATGGAGGTCTGGATTTGGAGTCACACTCAAAATTAAAGTGGAAAAACACACTACAGGCTGATCCAACTTTGATGTAATGTCCTTAAAACAAGTCAAAATGAGGCTCAGTAGTGTGTGTGGCCTCCACGTGCCTGTATGACCTCCCTACAACACCTGGGCATGCTCCTGATGTGGTGGCGGATGGTCTCCTGGGGGATCTCCTCCCAGACCTGGACTAAAGCATCCGCCAACTCCTGGACAGTCTGTGGTGCAACGTGGCATTGATGGATGGAGCGAGACATGATGTCCCAGATGTGCTCAATTGGATTCAGGTCTGGGGAACGGGTGGGCCAGTCCATAGCATCAATGCCTTCATCTTGCAGGAACTGCTGACACACTCCAGCCACATGAGGTCTAGCATTGTCTTGCATTAGAAGGAACCCAGGGCCAACCGCACCAGCATATGGTCTCACAAGGGGTCTGAGGATCTCATCTCGGTACCTAATGGCAGTCAGGATACCTCTGGCGAGCACATGGAGGGCTGTGCGGCCCCCTAAAGAAATGCCACCCCACACCATTACTGACCCACTGCCAAACCGGTCATGCTGGAGGATGTTGCAGGCAGCAGAACGTTCTCCTTGGCGTCTCCAGACTCTGTCACGTCTGTCACATGTGCTCAGTGAGAACCTGCTTTCATCTGTGAAGAGCACAGGGCGCCAGTGGCGAATTTGCCAATCTTGGTGTTCTCTGGCAAATGCCAAACGTCCTGCACGGTGTTGGGCTGTAAGCACAACCCCCACCTGTGAACGTCGGGCCCTCATACCACCCTCATGGAGTCTGTTTCTGATCATTTGAGTAGACACATGCACATTTGTGGCTTGCTGGAGGTCATTTTGCAGGGCTCTGGCAGTGCTCCTCCTGTTCCTCCTTGCACAAAGGCGGAGGTAGCGGTCCTGCCGCTGGGTAGCGGTCCTGCCTACGGCCTCCTCCACGTCTCCTGATGTACTGGCCTGTCTCCTGGTAACGCCTCCATGCTCTGGACACTACGCTGACAGACACAGCAAACCTTCTTGCCACATCTTGCATTGATGTGCCATCCTGGATGAGCTGCACTACCTGAGCCACTTGTGTGGGTTGTAGACTCCGTCTCATGCTACCACTAGAGTGAAAGCACTGCCAGCTTTCAAAAGTGAGCAAAACATCAGCCAGAAAGCATAGGAGCTGAGAAGTGGTCTGTGGTCACCACCTGCAGAACAACTCCTTTATTGGGGTGTCTTGCTAATTGCCTATAATTCCCACCTGTTGTCTATTCCATTTGCACAACAGCATGTGAAATTGATTGTCAATCAGTGTTGCTTCCTAAGTGGACAGTTTGATTTCACAGAAGTGTGATTGACTTGGAGTTACATTGTGTTGATTAAGTGTTCCCTTTATTTTTTTGAGCAGTGCATATATACTTTTCTATAGCTTCTATACTGCTTGTCAGGACACATGGGTCACAGTTACACTGGTCTGTACTGATATATACAATAATATATATTTTTTTCTTATTTTCTATAGTTTCTATACTGCTTATCAGGACACATGTGTCACAGTTACACTGCTCTGTACTGATATATACAATAATATATATACTTTTCTATAGCTTCTATGCTGCTTGTCAGGACACATGGTCACATATACACTGCTCTGTACTGATATATACAATATATATTGATAAAGCTGAATATTTATCTTACTTTAAATCCTTTAAGAGGTCAAAGAACACAGTACGCTATTGGCGTATGGTATACCGTAAGGGTACGCACGTTGCGTAACAATCGCTTAGCCGTAGTCGAGACGCTCGAGCGTCACGTTCGCTTACGGCCAAGAGATCACAGGCAGGCACGCTATAGGCTGCCGACTAACGTAATGATACGCTATCAGCGTAGCGGGCGCTCGAGACCGCGAGGAGATCACGAGCGGCGCAGACGCTCACAATGTTAAACCTTTATAACTATACCATAAACAATATACTTATACTGTAAACCCTTGTGCAGTGATAAGGTGAAAATGCAACACAGTGTAACCTTGTTTACACTAAAGCTGTTTGAGCGATAGAGACGCTCCTATTACCCACTGCAATATAATGAACACACACAATACCAGTCTAAGGGTCTAACGCCTTTTTGGGAAATGAATGAACGTTCAAAAAGAATAATACAATACAAGTCATACACTACCAAAATAACATTGACCACCTAACCAAAAAACTACACATGAAATACAATAGCAGTACAATAACACTTAAGAGAGAGAGAGAGAAAGAGGAGAAGAGAGAGAGAAAGATATGGCTCACAATAACAATAAAAATATAATTGCGGAGAAAACTTACGCACAAAGGGAAACAATCGCATGCGCCTTCTGGATATCCAGCTCCCGATTATCAGCAATGAGAACCGTTGAAGAGAATAGAGAGCTGGCTCAGGTCGGCTTGTCCTTTTATACCCTACACACAATACAATACAATGGTCCCTATATTCTTATTGTTCATTGGACACAGGAATTCGTCTTCGCATTATAACAAAAGGTCATAGGTTGATTCATACAGGTGGGCTGTGACTATTTCCAACTGCTCAGGTGGGTGGGAAACTAGGTTTCCCGCCGAATGGATAATAAAGTGCAAATATAGTAAAAGTCCATAAACTTCTTATGTCCATAACTATTCGCACGAGCGATTAATCCGCTTCAAACCAACACCGGAATATTGCTAATTAAATACTCTTCCGATGGATACTAAACACCACTGTATAACCCTTGTCTGACCCTTCGTATCAAACAAAGAGGGATCTCCTTGTCTATGAACATGCTACATTAACTAAACTTTCAGATTCTATTAAAGGGACCATAATCTACAAAATATAATATAATATGGTTAAAATATGTAACGATCGAGTCGCACGCTAGGCGCACATAAACTCTACCGTAAATGCGCATACCGTGCGCCTGCGGGTGCACATAACAGCGAGTATGCGCACGCACGGGAGAGCGTACGCATGCGCAGCGGGGACACATATGAGGTGCAAATATGGCAGTGTGCATCATGATATTTTTCTGACTTTGACAGTCCACCCTTTGGCAGTCACCAATAACTGCCACTTTCTAAAACATTTCAAAAAGAGAAAAATATATGTCATGTGTAAATACATTTCTATGGTTGGGTAGGGGAGGAGAGGAGAAGGTAGGAAACGGGTATGACCTAGTGAGATAGCAGAAGCATGTGTGTATGAATCCATGTTTGGGGGGTCATGTATCATCGTGCCGTACGTGTTTTAAATCAAGCTTCGAGGTATTGCGAAGTATACATTTGAATTCCTTCTTATCCCGTGGTACGGGTCTGTGGATGGGCTGTCAAACTTTACCGAGCTCTCTTCGGCTTTTGGTTGCAACAAAATGGGGGAGCACATTTTAGTTGATGATACATGAATGGGGGAATATGTGAATGCTGATATCTGTGCCGGTATTCCCTATCGACTATGTGTGTTATTACCTGAAGGTTGTAGAAATGAAGATAAAGAACAATTATGGGAAATGCAGTCGTATTCTATGTGAGGTTAATGAACATTTGTCGATTGAAGTCTTGTCTGGTGTCTGTTGACTGCAGTCTTCTTTGGGCTTTTGTCAAAAGTGCGAGCAAAAGCTTTGTCAATGTCCATAGACTTACAAAAAGTGTTGGGCTAGCGTAGATTTTAACGTTACTAGGGATAAGGGGGTCTATGGCATAGTTCATCAGTTGTCTGTGTACAAGGTTGTCAAAACTTCTTCTTTAGTCCATATGTTGTCTGTATACGTGGTCATCAAATTCCTCTTCCAAGCGGGTCTTTTTACCTTGGAGAAAAACGAGAAACAGGTGAAAGAAACGGACCGTGGAATCACATTTTCATCACAACATTGTCTCTATCGTTGGGTCATAAATCACATCAGTCGTTGTTATTACAGTATCTTCACTCCTTAAACTCATCACTCGGGCGCTACGTTTACACTTTGTTAAAGCCTGAACGCATCTAAATATCAAGCCAATCGATATGACAACACCCAGGATACATAGAAGAAACTTCCCTACATCCATTATGACTCCTTGAGCCCATTCTCCTAAACCAGAGAACCAATTTTGCGGGTTCAACCATGACACCCAACCGGTCAGCTCATTACCCACAGCAGCAAGGGTGAGATTATGTCTCCTGCGAAATTCCCACTTTAATTGGAGAATGTCGTCCATCTTTTGGTCTATGACCTCGACCGGGTCATCAGTGCTATTCGTAATATAAGTGCAGCATTTTACGCCATACTGCGTTGCCAGTGTGACACAATATCCGCCTGTCACTGCTGTGAGATAATTGAGAATCATTCTATGCTGAACCAGTTCTGTTTTATAAGCTTGGAGCTCCCTTCCAGTATACCTAAAAGTGTCGTCATACATTTCAGTGATATTGTCTAATAAATTTGCAAGCGCAGATATATATTTATAATTTATCACTCCTCTGGCGGTACGAGTGATATCTAACGCGATTAGGAATTGAATCCCGGTGGATTCACTGATCAGGTCAGAGGCCGGATGCTCTGTTCTCTCTATCAGGTGCCGTTTAACGATGTGCTCGTAATGAGTGTGAGTATAAGGAGCTTGGGCACTGCAGTGAATATCTTTCATTTTAGTATGTGATACAGTCATTACCTCAGGCAGTACTTTTCCAATATAACACAACCCTTCTGAATTTGGGGCAAGCCACTTATACGCCTTCCTCCCGCATATGAAATATGCATCATCGGGGAGAACATATGGGACGGAGTAGGACATAACCATATTACACATTTTCCATGTGAAATTTCCTAACCCTAATTCTCCCATCTGTCTAGTACACGTATCTGTTTGTATGATATGTGCACAGTATCCTGGTGATACCTCTCCAACTCTCATAATCCTATTTCCTAGGGTATACCTATATCGGAAATATTTTCCACTACCGGCTATGTGGCGTATAAGTTCTGTATCTGTTGGCATTCTATCGGCTCTGTATGAAAAGGTCATGGTTTGGTTATTCCATGACACTTCCCAATTTCCCGGCTTTCGGGGATTGGGAATGTTAAAACATACTAGGGATCTATCCACATGATATTGTTGGAGCTTCAAACTAGGAGGACTGGAGATATTAAACCTCCTGTCCACCGGTCTCCCACCACTTAGCTCAAGTACCTCCCCTATAGTTAACGGGAAGGGCACTAATCCTGATTTGCTATGGCCTTGAGGTACTTGAGAGCATACCCAACAATCTGTCTGATTTAGTACTTTACCCACTAAGGAGTGATAGTCACTCAATGGATGCCTGTCCATATGGATATTAAAACTGGATTGACATTTCTTGATGCACCCATCCTCTACTACACTGTCACAGAGCCTACAGATACAGTTCTCTTTTCAGCTAACAATCCTTCACAATGTTTACAAATAACATGGCTGCTAGATCGTTTCCGGTACTCGCCTTTGCTTGGTGATTGTGTTGCTATTGGAAATTTACACCTCCGTCTCAGTCATCAGAAATCCATTCTGGATCCTTTCTCGACCTCACTGGTACTCTCACCGAAACAGACTGCTCTGGTCAACATCATGGTCAACAGGAAAATCTGTATCACAGTCTCTTGGGGCAAGTCCATCTTACAGGAGGAGAAAAGGAGAAATTTGTAATGGGGGTACAGAAAAACAGTTTAAGGGGGAGAGAAACTTGTTACGATAATTAGTTCTCTAGTCTTGTTGTTCTTCTTGTTCTGCTGTCATCTCAAAGGTGCTGTCTCTCAGTCTTCCAACCGAACATTCTGGTGATACAATATTTCTTCCAAACCAGCGATCTTTCTGTAAGGAGCAAAAATCTTGCATTACCATTTGTCTAACTGATGTGTGACATACCATCTTTAAAACATGAAAACATGAGTGAGAAGAGAGAAAACAAAAAAACAAAAGAGAGAGAGAACAATTCATATATGTATATATCACATAAATCAACAATAAACAACAGGAAAAAAAACATTTTTTTTTTCAAACACATTTTTCAAACACTTTAAAACATTGTTCATCAGGCTGTCATATCTACATGTCCAATGGTTTCCTTGCGCAGTCCCTCCCACCAGCACCTCTATACTCCACCCTTTGTATCTGGCCAGGATACATTGATGTAGGTAGGTCATGCTGGGGTTTGGTAGACTTCTGCAAAGACCAAGTAGATATGCAATGTTTGAGTCCTACCAATAATCGTCAGAGATGGGGAGAGAAGAAAACGTTTTACAGATACATTTACAACGTTTCACCCGGTCATTCCTGTGTCTTCAGGGAATGACCTCCCAATTTATTAACCGTTACCTCAGGCTTACCATCAGTCCTAATGATCACCTTTCCTGACTATATATTATGGGTGTGGCCCAAAATTCTTCCTATATGATCCCTGATTATAATTTGGTGTGTCATAACTTTGCTCATTTCTTTGTCTAGGGGGTCTGACTTTATGTGTGCTATTACAGTTGCTGGCATAATGCCCTTCTCTTTTACAAAGATAACAAATCCTTGGCTTCCTCCATGTGCTAGTGGCCTGGGGTTTCGGTCGACTTGATGCCTCCTCTAGTGCTTGGATGCTCATTACCATCAACCGCTCTCCCTGCGCTTCCCTGGTTCTTTGGATATTGCGGTCATGCTCGGTAGCGGACTCTCTTAATGCAGCCACCGAGATACCTCTCCAGTGAGGTAGAGAGGTTTGTACCCTGATTCTTAGTGTGTCTTTTAAACCGTCCATTAATACTGACACAGCTACCTCTCTGTGGTGTACATTAGTTTCAATGTCATCTATACCAGTGTACCTAGCCATATCCTGCAGAGCCCGATGAAAATACTCTGGTGTGGATTCACTTTCTTTTTGTCTTATTGTAAAGATTTTATTCCACTTTACTACTGCAGGAAAATATACTCCTAACTGTAGATTGATTCTTTTTACATTATCTTGGTTATACTTGTCTGTTAGTGGTACTTCCTCATCTAGCTTGCAATCAGCGATAAACTTTAACGAATCAACATCGGGGGGTAAGCATGCCCTCAAAACTGTCCTCCAATCTTTGTTATTTGGCTCTGCAGTATTTCCTAGCTCTCTAATATATTTTTGACATGCAACTAAGTCTTTCCTAGGATCAGGGAATTCAGACAAAATTGTTCTCAATTCTGTTCGGGAAAAGGGGCAGTACATGGTGATGTTCCTGACAGGAGTGATTCCTGAAGTGTCAGTTTTCCCATTTGGTACTGCAATTATCCTGACAGGATTAAGTCCAGTGACGTCATTCTGAATTGATTCTACGATATGAGGTACATTTGTTTGTGCGTGATGTATAACACCATACGTACCTGTGGACACGACCTCACCTGACCTCCGTTAGGGGGTTTGATTACAGTCTTTACCGATTTGGTCGCGTCCACCTGGATGTCTTGTGTGATGGCTGCTGGAAGAGGTGCCGACATCGTGCTGGGCTCACTTTCTTGTTGGTGATCCTGAGGAAAGTTTAACATGGGGTGCGACTTGCATGGGTTAATAGTTGTACCTTTAACACTTTCATTTTTATAAACCTTATTACGTCTGTTACTTTCATTCTTAATATAGTTACTAAGTGCATTTTTATCGTACATCATTGTGCCTTTCTCCGCAACCATAATCCTCTCCATTGCCATGTCTCTCCTCTCAAGATGAAAGTCAGGTATGTAAGTTAAATTTCTTTGCATTTCACTTTCCTGTTGCCATAACTGCAAACAATCATAATGTTTAACTCGTTGTTTCCAGGATTTTATGAGACAGATCCTTCGCCTTAAATTATGCAATACCTCTGAGTCAAAACTACCTATCCCAGGAAATGGTGCTTTATCCCCCACAGTCATTCGTGTCCATTCGTCACAAAAGGTCTCAGTGTGGGGACCATACCTCCCCCACATTACTAACCGAGCAGACCCTCGGGGTCTGCAAGCCTCTGCAGCCTGAACTCTGACTGCTAAACGTCCCTGTGTTGTGCACTTGGCTGCCATTGTGGACCTTTTTAACACAGAAAAACTTCCTAAAATGCACCAAACACAGAAGTCTACGGTGGAAGTTCTCCAAGCTCTACCACCAGCTTCTTCTGCTCCGAGTACAACGGATCCGCCCCTTTTAGCAGACACACGTAATCGTTGCAGGCCCTACCAGCGAAAATTCCTTATTTTTACACAAATCACACTTGCATGTGCTCCCTACAACACGCATGGGGGCAATTTAATATATGACCTCATATCACGTTGCGTTATTGGTCACACATACAACCGTGCGGTCCAATCGTACCACTTATAGACACTTGTTGCCCATAAATGGTAGGATCATTGGAGTCTCCCTACTGTGCTCCAAAACAACCAGAGCGTAATACCATGAAAACTTTATCACACTCCGTCGCACGTTTTCACTTAGACCGTGCTCATCACGTATTCACCTTGACCGTGATTCACCAAGACTTACTTCACCAAGATTTCACCAAGAATTCACCAAGAGGAGTTCAATACACTCATACCGTTTTCAACCCACTATCGTTCTATAGTTTTCTGATCAGAAAAATCATTTCCCGTAATCTGATAGCTCTCCCCAGAGGCGTTACAGTAAAGTAAGGTATTTACACTAAATTTTGGAAACTGAAATCAATTTGCGCTATTATTGCATGGCTATACTATACCGCCCCCACTAAAACAATGCTATTGTGTGATTTGAGTTTCGGTGGGCGTACCCAGACGCTTCGTTGCGTAAAACACGCCACGTGCGTATGCCTTTGCGTCACGTACGTGCTTTCGCACGTTGTCCGAGACCCTTATGCACAAAGTGCAGATACGCCCACAGCGACACAAACAACGCGTTTCTATCAATGTAAACAATATTCAACAGAAATCGCTTACCGTACACCACGCAGGTCTCTCCTTGTATCTCAGGCAAAGCTGTGTGTGTGTTTTACAAATTACCCCTTAATGTATCATTTTTACTCTTTAACTACCAATAGCAACAAATTTTTCTCAGCACGTTATCAATTGTGAAATGGCAAACAGGAGAGTGATATGAAAATACACGAATAAAAAGAAATGCAGATATATGCGTGCGTACACAAGACAGAAATAAACAGTTTTAAAAGACACTAGCGTGTTGTTCTTACCTCCGGTTCCGGATTCCTTCAGCACCCTTTACTAAGCGAAGCAGACGCTTATCCAGACAGCACTACGAGGAATATGACCTCCCGCCCTTTGCTGATGGATAATGTCTGCTGAAATTACCTAGTGCAGATATGTGAAGGACGGATGAGCCGCCAATTGATAAAGCTGAATATTTATCTTACTTTAAACCCTTTAAGAGGTCAAAGAACACAGTACGCTATTGGCGTATGGTATACCGTAAGGGTACGCACGTTGCGTAACAATCGCTTAGCCGTAGTCGAGACGCTCGAGCGTCACGTTCGCTTACGGCCAAGAGATCACAGGCAGGCACGCTATAGGCTGCCGACTAACGTAATGATACGCTATCAGCGTAGCGGGCGCTCGAGACCGCGAGGAGATCACGAGCGGCGCAGACGCTCACAATGTTAAACCTTTATAACTATACCATAAACAATATACTTATACTGTAAACCCTTGTGCAGTGATAAGGTGAAAATGCAACACAGTGTAACCTTGTTTACACTAAAGCTGTTTGAGCGATAGAGACGCTCCTATTACCCACTGCAATATAATGAACACACACAATACCGGTCTAAGGGTCTAACGCCTTTTTGGGAAATGAATGAACGTTCAAAAAGAATAATACAATACAAGTCATACACTACCAAAATAACATTGACCACCTAACCAGAAAACTACACATGAAATACAATAGCAGTACAATAACACTTAAGAGAGAGAGAGAGAAAGAGGAGAAGAGAGAGAGAAAGATATGGCTCACAATAACAATAAAGACAATATGATTGCGGAGAAAACTTACGCACAAAGGGAAACAATCGCATGCGCCTTCTGGATATCCAGCTCCCGATTATCAGCAATGAGAACCGTTGAAGAGAATAGAGAGCTGGCTCAGGTCGGCTTGTCCTTTTATACCCTACACACAATACAATACAATGGTTCTTATTGTTCATTGGACACAGGAATTCGTCTTCGCATTATAACAAAAGGTCATAGGTTGATTCATACAGGTGGGCTGTGACTATTTCCAACTGCTCAGGTGGGTGGGAAACTAGGTTTCCCGCCGCATGGATAATAAAGTGCAAATATAGTAAAAGTCCATAAACTTCTTATGTCCATAACTATTTGCACAAGCAATTAATCCGCTTCAAACCAACACCGGAATATTGCTAATTAAATACTCTTCCGATGGATACTAAACACCACTGTATAACCCTTGTCTGACCCTTCGTATCAAACAAAGAGGGATCTCCTTGTCTATGAACATGCTACATTAACTATACTTTCAGATTCTATCAAAGGGACCATAATCTACAAAATACATTATATGGTTAAAATATGTAACGATCGAGTCGCACGCTAGGCGCACATAAACTCTACCGTAAATGCGCATACCGTGCGCCTGCGGGTGCACATAACAGCGAGTATGCGCACGCACGGGAGAGCGTACGCATGCGCAGCGGGGACACATATGAGGTGCAAATATGGCAGTGTGCATCATGATATTTTTCTGACTTTGACAATATATATATACTTTTCTGTAGCCCAGTGACGTGCGGTGAGGTCAATGGCTGGGGAGGCACCAAGTGAAGCCTGTGTGTGTGTGTATAGGAGGCATTCGATATCCGGATGTCGGGATCCTGGCGCTCAGCATACCAGCGCCGGGATACCGACAACTATTCTCCCTCTTGGGGTGTCCACAACACCCATGGAGGGAGAATAAATAGCATGGCACGTGCAGCGCACCACCTTGACCGCAGCGTGGTGAGCGCAGCGAATCCGCAAGGGACTCTATTGCGCTCACCCCACTGCTGGCATTCCGGCAGTCGGGATCCTGGCACCGGTATGCTGGGCGCTGGGATCCCAACAGCCGGGATATCATAGTACACCTGATCTCTACAGCTACTGCTATGAAATAATATAGTGCAATATCAGTGTATGAGGGGGGTATTAGGACAGGGCTGTGAGTGCGGAGAGGGAGGTATTATGACAGGACTGTGAGTGCAGAGAGGGGGTATTAGGACAGGACTGTGAGTGCGGAGAGGGGGGTAATAGGACAGGACTGTGAGTGCAGAGAGGGGGGTATTAGGACAGGGCTGTGAGTGCGGAGAGGGGGGTAATAGGACAGGACTGTGAGTGCAGAGAGGGGGTATTAGGACAGGACTGAGAGTGCGGAGAGGGGGGTAATAGGACAGGACTGTGAGTGCAGAGAGGGGAGTATTAGGACAGGGCTGTGAGTGCGGAGAGGGGGGTAATAGGACAGGACTGTGAGTGCAGAGAGGGGGGTATTAGGACAGGACTGTGAGTGCAGAGAGGGGGGTATTAGGACAGGGCTGTGAGTGCAGAGAGGGGGGTAATAGGACAGGACTGTGAGTGCAGAGAGGGGGGTATTAGGACAGGACTGTGAGTGCAGAGAGGGAGGTATTAGGACAGGGCTGTGAGTGCAGAGAGGGGGGTAATAGGACAGGACTGTGAGTGCAGAGAGGGGGGTATTAGGACAGGGCTGTGAGCGCAGAGAGGGGGTATTAGGACAGGACTGTGAGTGTGGAGAGGGGGGTATTAGGACAGGACTGTGAGTGCAGAGAGGGGGGTATTAGGACAGGGTCTGTTTGGGGGGGGATTAAGACAGGGCTGTGATTGCAAAGAGGGGGGTATTAGGTCAGGGCTGTCAGTGCAGGGGGGTAGGGGGTTAGGACAGGGCTGTGAGTCCAGAGAGGCGGATATTAGGACAGGGCTGTAAGTGTGGAGAGGGGGTATCAGGGTATCCTGTGAGGTCAGATAGCATATTTCAATTTAACAGTGACAGGCACAACTTTTTTTTTACAATAGAAGCTATTAGTACATGCATCTATACTGGGACTTGTAGTCCCACCTCCATAGTAGCTAAAATGGTGCACTTTATGTAGTACCAGCACTACCTAATGGGACTTTAGTATCAAATTCCTCTCTGTATGTGCCCATTCATCAATATATTATTACTGGTGCACAGCCAGATCCCAAGGGTCTTACCTGATGTCTGGCCGCACATCCTATTCCCCTGTTCTGTCCCATTAGACAGCGGCGTGACGATCCTCGCTTCAGCCACAGTATCATCCTGTCACACTGAGAGGGGGAGGACCTTGCAAGATGGAGCCCGCACGGGTAGCCTGCAGTCTCTTGAAGACCAGGAAGAGCTGCTGTCCATGGCTGCGACCTCCAGCGTGGTGCGGGTGGGGGAATACCATCAGCGGTCAGCGGTGGCTGTTTTTTTGTGCTGTGGCGGGGGGTGGTGGGAGGAGGGGTCGGGGGGTTCCTGACTTTCAGGAAGAGCTGCTGTCCGTGGCTGCGACCTCCAGCGTGGTGCGGTGGTGCGGGTGGGGGAATACCATCAGCGGTCAGCGGTGGCTGTTTTTTTGTGCTGCGGCGGATGGGGGCGGTTCTGGCTGTCAGTGCTCCGCTCTTCTCCTCTCCGTGCTGGCCAGTTTTCACTGTGCAGGAGAGGAGGAGGGCACTACTGCTCTGTGACTGACAGAGCAGACTGGGCTTGAGCTGGTGGCGGCTCCCAGCAGCAGCTGTCCAATTGTGTGCTGACAGCCTGCTGGAGCCTGGCCGCTCAGATGTATTTTGAAAATATGACGTCTGCAGCGATGTTCCATCACCAGCCAGGACCTAGCCTGTGTATCTGCCCCTGCCGCTGCGTATGGGTGATTGGACCAGCGGATCCAGCACTGGATCCGCTGTCCAATCACATCGCCCCCTGTCAACGAGGCACTTATATTAGTGCAGCTTTCTGCACTTTTTTCAATGGACTTTTACTGCCCGTTGCTTGGCCCCGCCCCCCGCTTTATCCTCATTCACGTTGTCAACGGGAGGCACTGTTATCAGTGCCTCCTGAATTATTTAAATGTATTAAAATGATTAGAATAATATAACGAAGATACTTATGACACAGAATGTGTCATAAGTATCTTCTTTGTATTATTTTAATCATTAATCACAGGGGAGGCACTGCCTCCCCTGACTGCACGTCCCTGCTGTAGCCTCTATACTGCTTGTCAGGACACACGGTCACAGTTACACTGCTCTGTACTGATATATACAATAATATAAATACTTTTCTATAGCTTCTATACTGCTTGTCAGGACACACATGGGTCACAGTTACACCACTCTGTACTGATATATACAATACTATATATACTTTTCTATAGCTTCTATACTGCTTGTCAGGACACATGGGTCACAGTTACACCGCTCTGTACTGATATATACAATAATATATATACTTTTCTATAGCTTCTATACTGCTTGTCAGGACACATAGTCACAGTTACACTGCTCTGTACTGATATATACAATAATATATATACTTTTCTATAGCTTCTATACTGCTTGTCAGGACTCATGGGTCACAGTTACACCGCTCTGTACTGATATATACAATAATATATATACTTTTCTATAGCTTCTATACTGCTTGTCAGGACACATGGTCACAGTTACACCGCTCTGTACTGATATATACAATAATATATATACTTTTCTTATTTTCTATAGCTTCTATACTGCTTGTCAGGACACATGGGTCACAGTTACACCGCTCTGTACTGATATATACAATAATAGATATACTTTTCTATAGCTCCTATACTGCTTGTCAGGACACATGGGTCACAGTTACACCGCTCTGTACTGATATATACAATAATATATATACTTTTCTATAGCTTCTATACTGCTTGTCAGGACACATGGTCGCAGTTACACCGCTCTGTACTGATATATACAATAGTATATATACTTTTCTATAGCTTCTAGTATTACGGTGCAGCATTATGGTGACCAACAGTATACATATATAGTACAGTACAGTAGGCCATTGCTATTGATATATTACTGGCATATAATTCCACACATTAAAAAATGGAGAACAAAAATGTGGAGGGTAAAATAGGGAAAGATCAAGATCCACTTCCACCTCGTGCTGAAGCTGCTGCCACTAGTCATGGCTGAGACGATGAAATGCCATCAACGTCGTCTGCCAAGGCCGATGCCCAATGTCATAGTAGAGAGCATGTAAAATCCAAAAAACAAAAGTTCAGTAAAATGACCCAAAAATCAAAATTAAAAGCGTTTGATGAGAAGCGTAAACTTGCCAATATGCCATTTACGACACGGAGTGGCAAGGAACAGCTGAGGCCCTGGCCTATGTTCATGGCTAGTGGTTCAGCTTCACATGAGGATGGAAGCACTCCTCTTCCCGCTAGAAAAATGAAAAGACTTAAGGTGGCAAAAGCACAGCAAAGAACTGTACGTTCTTCTAAATCACAAATCCCCAAGGAGAGTCCAATTGTGTCGGTTGCGATGCCTGACCTTCCCAGCACTGGACGGGAAGAGGTGGCGCCTTCCACCATTTGCACGCCCCCTGCAAGTGGTGGAAGGAGCACCCGCAGTCCAGTTCCTGATAGTCAAATTGTAGATGTCACTGTTAAAGTACCCCAGGATGAGGATATGGGTGTTGCTGGCGCTGAGGAGGAAATTGACAAGGAGGATTCTGATGGTGAGGTGGTTTGTTTAAGTCAGGCACCCGGGCAGACACCTGGTGTCCGTGGGACGAATATGGCCATTGACATGCCTGTTCAAATTACAAAAAAAATCACCTCTTCGGTGTGGAATTTTTTTAAGAGAAATGCGGACAACAGGTGTCAAGCCGTGTGTTGCCTTTGTCAAGCTGTAATAAGTAGGGGTAAGGACGTTAACCACCTAGGAACATCCTCCCTTATACGTCACCTGGAGCGCATTCATCAGAAGTCATTGACAAGTTCAAAAACTTTGGGTGACAGTGGAAGCAGGCCACTGACAACTAAATCCCTTCCTCTTGTAACCAAGTTCCTGCAAACCACACCACCAACTCCCTCAGTGTCAATTTCCTCCTTAGACAGGAAAGCCAATAGTCCTGCAGGCCATGTCACTGGCAAGTCTGATGAGTCCTCTCCTGCCTGGGATTCCTCCGATGCATCCTTGAGTGTAATGCCTACTGCTGCTGGTGCTGCTGTTGTTGCTGCTGGGAGTCGATCGTCATCCCAGAGGGGAAGTTGGAAGACCACTTGTACTACTTCCAGTAAGCAATTGACTGTCCAACAGTCCTTTCCGAGGAAGATGAAATATCACAGCAGTCATCCTGCTGCAAAGCGGATAACTCAGGTCTTGGCAGCTGCGGTGGTGTTAAACGTGTGCGCGGTATCCACCGTTAATTCACAGGGAATTAGAGAATTGCTTGAGGTACTGTGTCCCTGGTACCAAATACCATCTAGGTTCCATTTCTCTAGGCAGGCGATACCGAGAATGTACACAGATGTCAGAAAAAGAGCCACCAGTGTCCTAAAAAATGCAGTTGTACCCAATGTCCACTTAACCACGGACATGTGGACAAGTGGAGCAGGGCAGACTCAGGACTATATGACTGTGACAGCCCACTGGGTAGATGTATTGCCTCCAACAGCAAGAACTGCAGCGGCAACACCAGTAGCAGCATCTCGCAAACGTCAACTCATTACTAGGCAGGCTACGCTTTGTATCACCGCTTTCCATAAGAGGCACACAGCTGACAACCTCTTACGGAAACTGAGGAACATCATCGCAGAATGGCTTACCCCAATTGGACTCTCCTGGGGATTTGTGACATCGGACAATGCCACCAATATTGTGCGTGCATTACATGTGGGCAAATTCCAGCACGTCCCATGTTTTGCACATACATTGAATTTGGTGGTGCAGAATTAAAAAAAAAACGATAGGGGCGTGCAAGAGATGCTGTCGGTGGCCCAAAGAATTGCGGGCCACTTTCGGCATTCAGCCACCGCATGCCGAAGACTGGAGCACCAGCAAACACTCCTGAACCTGCCCCGCCATCAGCTGAAGCAAGAGGTGGTAACGAGGTGGAATTCAACGCTCTATATGCTTCAGAGGATGGAGGAGCAGCAAAAGTCCATTCAAGCCTATACATCTACCTACGATATAGGCAAAGGAGGGGGAATGCACCTGACTCAAGCGCAGTGGAGAATAATTTCAACTGTGTGCAAGGTTCTGCAACCCTTTGAACTTGCCACACGTGAAGTCAGTTCAGACACTGCCAGCCTGAGTCAGGTCATTCCCCTCATCAGGCTTTTGCAGAAGAAGCTGGAGAGATTGAAGGAGGAGCTAAAATGGAGCGATTCCGCTAGGCATGTGGGACTTGTGGATGGAGCCCTTAATTTGCTTAACCAGGATTCACGGGTGGTCAATCTGTTGAAATCAGAGCACTACATTTTGGCCACCGTGCTCGATCCTAGGTTTAAAGCCTACGTTGTACCTCTCTTTCCGGCAGACACAAGTCTGTAGATGTTCAAAGACCTGCTGGTGAGACACTTGTCAAGTCAAGCGGAACGTGACCCGCCAACAGCTCCTCCTTCACATTCTCCCGCAACTGGGGCTGCGAGGAAAAGGCTAAGAATTCCGAGCCCACCCGCTGGCGGTGATGCAGGGTAGTCTGGAGTGAGTGCTGACATCTGGTCCGGACTGAAGGACCTGCCAAAGATTACTGACTATGTCGTCTACTGTCACTGCATATGATTCTGTCACCATTGAAAGAATGGTGGAGGATTATATGAGTGACCGCATCCAAGTAGGCATGTCAGACAGTCCGTACGTATACTGGCAGGAAAAAGAGGCAATTTGGAGGCCCTTGCACAAACTGGCTTTATTTTACCTAAGTTGCCCCCCCTCCAGTGTGTACTCTGAAAGAGTGTTTAGTGCACCCGGAAACCTTGTCAGCAATCGGCATACAAGGTTACTTCCAGAAAATGTGGAGAAGATGATGTTCATCAAAATGAATTATAATCAATTCCTGCGTGGAGACATTCACCAGCAATTGCCTCCAGAAAGTACACAGGGACCTGAGATGGTGGATTCCAGTGGGGACGAATTAATAATCTGTGAGGAGGGGGATGTACACAGTGAAAGGGGTGAGGAATCAGATGATAAGGAGGAGGTGGACATCTTGCCTCTGTAGAGCCAGTTTGTGCAAGGAAAGACTGATTGCTTCTTTTTTTGGTGGGGGCCCAAACCAACCAGTCATTTCAGCCACAATCGTGTGGCAGACCCTGTCACTGAAATGATGGGTTTGTTAAAGTGTGCATGTCCTGTTTATACAACATAAGGGTGGGTGGGAGGGCCCAAGGACAATTCCATCTTGCGCCTCTTTTTTTTTATTTATCTCTGCATCATGTGCTGTTTGGGGCTAATTTTTTTAAGTGCCATCCTGTCTAACACTGCAGTGCCACTCCTAGATGGGCCAGGTGTTTGTGCCGGCCACTTGGGTCGCTTAGCTTAGTCATCCAGCGACCTCGGTGCATATTTTAGGACTAAAAATAATATTGTGAGGTGTGAGGTGTTCAGAATAGACTGGAAATGAGTGGAAATTATGGTTATTGAGGTTAATAATACTATGGGATCAAAATTACCCCCAAATTCTTTGATTTAAGCTGTTTTTGAGGGGTTTTTGAAAAAAAAAAACACCCGAATCCAAAACACACCCGAATCCGACAAAACATTTTCAGGGAGGTTTTGCCAAAACGCGTCCGAATCCAAAACACGGCCGCGGAACCGAATCCAAAACCAAAACACAAAACCCGAAAAATTTCCGGTGCACATCTCTAGAAATTAGTGGAAATGATTGTTATTGAGGTTACTAAATACTGTATGAGCAAAATTACCCCCAAATTCTGTGATTTTAGCTGTTTTTATGTTTTTTTCAAAAATTATCCAGATCCAAAACCAAAACACAGAAAGGTGGATTTAGCAAAACCAAGCCAAAATCAAAACACGAAAGTGGAATTAGAACCAAAACCAAAACACAAAACACGAAAAGTGCCAGCCACACATCTCTACTTTGAACTCCTTGGAGCCCAGAACCACCGATATTGACTACAGATGGAGCTGCACTCATCTGAGGTGGCTCCATCGCAGGTGTGCACACCCGCACGACTAGGCGATCCATCCGCCTAGTCACGCTGGGAGTGCACAGAAATGCTCCTATTCTGAGCGTCTCTGTCCGGGTGCGCGGACGGTGACGCTCTTCATTCAAGAGAATGGGGCGCGTCTCCATCGCGAGTGCACTCACCCGGCCAGAGATGCCCTCGGCGGTAGGCGCGCCCTAGTCACATACATAGCCACGATTAGCGTGGCTCCATCTGTATCTTTTCTTGCGATTTTGACTATATACCGTTTTGACTATACTAGAAACTAGATTGTACACAATACAGTCAAAATTGCCTTGCCTGCACAGTCTATTTTTTCTTGCGATACCTACCCCACAGGAGCCCGCATCGGTATAACAAGCTGTGTACGCACTGGGGATCTTTCCAAGTTGTTCGCTCGTTGCCAATTTTCGCAACGGAGCGATTAAGGCAATAATGCGCATGCGCATGGTACGCAGTGCGCATGCGCTAAGTATTTTAGCACAAAACTTAGTAGATTTACTCACGTCCGAACAAAGAATTTTCATCGTTGATGTGATCGGAGTGTGATTGACAGCAAGTGGGTGTTTCTGGGCGGAAACTGGCCGTTTTCTGGGAGTGTGCGGAAAAACGCAGGCGTGTCAGGGAAAAACTCGGGAGTGTCTGGAGAAACGGGGGAGTGGCTGGCCGAACGCAGGGCGTGTTTGTGACGTCAAACCAGGAACGAAACGGCCTGAGCTGATCGCAATCTGTGAGTAGGTCTGGAGCTACTCAGAAACTGCTAAGAATTTTCTATTCGCAATTCTGCTAATCTTTTGTTCGCAATTCTGCTAAGCTAAGATACACTCCCAGAGGGCGGCGGCCTAGCGTGTGCAATGCTGATAAAATCTGCTAGCGAGCGAACAACTCGGAATGACCCCCACTGTGCGATATGTGCTAACTTTTCTAACGATTTTGACTATATAGTCAAAATCGTAAGCAAATATTGCACCGTGTATATAAACCTTTAGACAGAGCATTGAAAGAAAACATGGCAGACTCGAATAAATGCACACTCCTGTTCAATTTTCTTCTCTCTTGGGAGCAGCCAATTTGGATATTGAAATTGTACCTTTGACGTCAACAGAAATATATGACATAGCATAAATAAAGTACTATATAATTTTTCTGATAATGAATTAATCCTGACAGTCTCATTTACACAACCATTATGCTGTCTAATCGTATATGATTTTCTTTTGTAAATGTATTAGCTTCAATACGACTTGATATGATTATACTGGGGTGGGAAGCAGACCTCAGCCTGGCTTAGATGTAGAACAAACTCCCTGAATCCAAATATAATGTATACCGCATTCATTTACTTGAAGATAAGGCTCCAGCAATTGAATAGACAGATTTTTACTCACTCTTACCTGGCTTTTCCTGCCTCTGTAGTCTGTTATCACATGGCAACAGTGCAGAGTGTTAGCTCCACGCCTGCATGACATCACACAGAGGACGGAGCTTGCAGTAAGAGGAAGTGCAGCTCTACCCAGTGCACAGTGACACTGAGCAGCTGCACAAGCTGGGCTGCAGGAGGGCGTTTACAAACGCTACCCAATCGGAGCTCTGACAGCTCAGCTCTGATGGCGGCAGCTGGCGGGCTGGTAAAGGGGTGAGCCAGGCAACTGAGGAGGCAGCAAGACCAGCCTAGGGGGGAGTGTCCCGGCCTCCTGCCATCCCAAAATATTTTGTACTTTACATATATAAGACTTGATCCATCCAATCCCATACAAAAGAACATTCTACTCTCCTCTACTGAGTGTAAAATAAACATGACCAGAAATTAAAAAAACACCAAAAATGCAAGCCCCCTACTCATAAAAAATAAATAAAAAGTAAACACAAAGAATATACAACCCACCCTCCTGCAAAAAAAAGCCGAAAACAAACCCAAACACACAAAAAATGCAACCCATTTTCCTGCAAAATAACAAAACAAAAACACAGAAAATACAACTCGCCCCCTCTTCTCTAAAATAATGGTTAGAAAAACCCCAAAACATACAAAATATATAATCCACCCACCCCTTCAAAAAATGGCAGAAAACTACACAGAAAAGAAAAACCCCCAGCTCCCCACGCCACCCCAACCCTCACCATCACCTCAATCTGCATCACCTGAGAAAAAAAGAAGAGATCCAGGAGCTGACTTTCTACCGCATTGGCGTTTCTATCATGGGTGCAGTATGTGTGGTGCACATGGGCCCCTGGGTCTAGGGGGGGCCACAGCACACACACTGCGCCTATGTTGTTGTAATACTTACCTTTCCGGAGTCTAACGACAGGTGCTACAGCGCTGCTGTTGCAAAAAAAAATCCCACCTAAAATGGCCGCCACGCATGTGCAGTACGAAATTTGTCTCTGGGCCATGTTTCCGGAGACCTGCACATGCGCAGTAGACTCTGGCTCAGTGCCGGAGCCGACGGTGCCATGGAGAGGAGGGGGCCCACCCGGAGTCTGCACACGGGCACCCTCCTCTCTTAAAACGCCCCTGCTCCACCGCTTACCACCTCAGGTAGCACCTGGGAAAGAAATAGAACATAAATAAAGGACCTGGAGCTGAAACAATGCCTCCCACCATGCAACAGATTGACAACTCTGTTTGTGTCACCTGGAAAATAATATAAATGAAAACAAAAATTAAAAAAAACAAACCTCTACACTAGAAGAGAGGGCAGAACACAGAGGTACTATTGTCCAAAAGTAGATAACCTTTTAAACAACATTTTGCAGAAATGGCTAGAGAACATTCTATAAACTTTTCCTGAAACCTAGCAAACTCTTATGTTTTTTTTTTAATTTTTCTTACACAGCTTTCAGAGCCGAACATCATGACAAATGTATTATGTAAATTATACTAGAGATGGCAACGGGCACTTTTCGTGTTTTGTGTTTTGGTTCTGGTTCCATGCTCATGTTTTGGATCTGGATTGGTTTTGCCAAAACCACCCTTTCGTGTTTTGGTTCTGGTTTTGGATCTGGATGATTTTTAAAAAAAACATAAAAACAGCTAAAATCACAGAATTTGGGGGTAATTTTGCTACTACGGTATTATTAACCTCAATAACATTAATTTCCACTAATTTCCAGTCTATTCTGAACACCTCACACCTCGCAATATTGTTTTTTGGCCAAAAGGTTGCATCAAGGTGGCTGTTTGACTAAGCTAAGCGACACAAGTGTGCGGCACAAACACCTGGCCCATCTAAGAGTGGCACTGCAGTGTCAGACAGGATGGCATATTTAAAAAATAGCCCCCAAACAGCACATCATGCAAAGAAGTAAAAGAGGTGCAATGAGGTAGCTGTATGACAAAGCTAAGCGACACAAGTGTGCGGCACAAACACCTGGCCCATCTAGGGGTGGCACTGCAGTCCCACTGCACTAATGGCAGATACCGGACGCACGTCTAACACCAGCATAGTTGTTATGGCCTCAGTAATCCACTTTGCAACAGGGTATATGTATATGGCAGTATCACTGGAATTATATGGCAGTACCACTGGTCATATACTGTATACGGCAGTATCACTGGCTTTATACGGCAGTACCACTGGAATATACGGCAGTATCACTGGACTGGATTTATATGCCAGTACCACTGGATTTATACGGAAGTACCACTGGACATATACGGTAGTATCACTGGAATTATATGGCAGTACCACTGGACATATACGGCAGTACCACTGGACATATACGGCAGTATCACTGGAATTATATGGCAGTACCACTGGTCATATACGGCAGTATCACTGGACATATACGGCAGTACCACTGGACATATACAGCAGCACAGGGACACCACCACCAGACTGATGCAGCACACAGCACCACTGCAATGGACTGGACTTATACAGCAGCACTGGACAAATGGCAGCAAGGGACACCTCCACTGTGACTGGACTGATGCAGCACAAGACACTACCACTGTACTGATGCAGGACAACACAGCACCACTGCAATGGGCTGGATTTATACAGAAGCACTAGACATATGGCAGCAGAGGACACAACCACTGTGACAGGACTGATGCAGCACAGGGACACCACCACTGTACTGATGCAGGACAACACAGCACCACTGCAATGGACTGGACTTATACAGTAGCACTGGACATATAGCAGCAGAGGACACCACCACTGTGACTGGACTGATGCAGCACAAGACACTGCCACTGAACTGATGCAGCACAACACAGCATCACTGGAATGGACTTATACAGTAGCACTGGACATATGGCAGCAGAGGACACCACCACTGTGATTGGACTGAGGCAGCACAAGACACTACCACTGTACTGATGCACGACACTGAGGAGAGAGACACGTCCTCTCGCTACACTCTCCAATGCCGGAGTGAAAATGGAGGCGATGCGCAGCTCCTTATATGGAATCCAAACCCCGCAAGAATCCGACAGCGAGATGATGACGTTTTGCCTCGTTCTGGTTTTCGAGTCAGGCGGGACAACCGAGCCTGACTCGGATCCGGGCTCGGGTAGTGAAGTCCGGTAGGGTTCAGTTCTCAGGGAACCAAAGTCGCTCATCTCTAAATTATACCATTAATGATAATGAGTATATTGATATTGCAAGTATTCAGAACTTTCAGAATCAATGATGATGAAAGTATAACAATATACTACAGGTTGAGTATCCCATATCCAAATATTCCGAAATACGGAATATTCCGAAATACGGACTTTTTTGCGTGAGAGTGAGATAGTGAAACCTTTGTTTTCTGATGGCTCAATGTACACAAACTTTGTTTAACACACACGGTTATTAAAAATATTGTATTAAATGACCTTCAGGCTGTGTATATAAGGTGTATATGAAACATAAATGAATTGTGCAAATGTACACACACTTTGTTCAATGCACAAACTTACAAAAAATATTGGCTAAAATTACCTTCCGGCTGTGTGTATAAGGTGTATATGTAACATAAATGCATTCTGTGCTTAGATTTAGGTCCCATCACCATGCTATTTCATTATGGTATGCAATTATTCCAAAATACGGAAAAATCCGATATCCAAAATACCTCTGGTCCCAAGCATTTTGGATAAGGGATACTCAACCTGTACTTGCAATATACAGTAATGTATATGCTACATTATAAACAGTAGAGATGTATATATGTATATATATTAACCGAACCCCCCCGAACTTCACCCATTTTACATGGGTCCGAGGCATACTCGGATTCTCCCGTATGGCTCGGTTAACCCGAGCGCGCCCGAACGTCATCATCCTGCTGTCGGATTCTCGCAAGATTCGGATTCTATATAAGCAGCCGCGCGTCGCCGCCATTTTCACTCGTGCATTGGAAATGTTAGGGAGAGGACGTGGCTGGCGTCCTCTCCGTTTATTTATTGTTGATGCAAATATTTGTGCTTGCTTATATCTTAATTGTGGGGACTGGGGAGCAGCTGTATTATTAATATAGGAGGAGTACAGTGCAGAGTTTTGCTGATCAGTGACCACCAGTTTTATCCGTTCTCTGCCTGAAAAAAACGCTCCTTATCCGTTATCTGTGCTCAGTGTGCTGCATATATCTGTGCTCACACTGCTTAATTGTGGGGACTGGGGAGCAGCTGTATTATATAGGAGGAGTACAGTGCAGAGTTTTGCTGACAGTGACCACCAGTATATGTTGTCTGCCTGAAAAACACTCCATATCTGTGCTGCATTGTAGTATATAGTAGGAGTACAGTACATAATTTTGCTGACCACCAGTATATAATATATAGGATTACGGTACAGAAGGCCACTGCTGTACCTACCTCTGTGTCGTCAAGTATACTATCCATCCATACCTGTGGTGCATTTCAGTTTTGCACAGTTTGCTGACCACCAGTATATAATATATAGCATTACGGTACAGTAGGCCACTGCTGTACCTACCTCTGTGTCGTCAAGTATACTATCCATCCATACCTGTGGTGCATTTCAGTTTTGCACAGTTTGCTGACCACCAGTATATAATATATAGCATTACGGTACAGTAGGCCACTGCTGTACCTACCTCTGTGTCGTCAAGTATACTATCCATCCATACCTGTGGTGCATTTCAGTTTTGCACAGTTTGCTGACCACCAGTATATAATATATAGCATTACGGTACAGTAGGCCACTGCTGTACCTCTGTGTCGTCAAGTATACTATGCATCAATACCTGTGCTGCATTTTAGTTGTGCGCAGTATATAGTAGGAGGACAGTGCAGAATTTTGCTGTGACCACCAGTATATATATAGCAGTACGGTACAGTAGTCCACTGCTCTACCTCTGTGTCGTCAAGTATACTATCCATCCATACCTGTGGTGCATTTCAGTTTTGCACAGTTTGCTGACCAACAGTATATAATATATAGCATTACGGTACAGTAGTCCACTGCTCTACCTCTGTGTCGTCAAGTATACTATGCATCAATACCTGTGCTGCATTTTAGTTGTGCGCAGTATATAGTAGGAGGACAGTGCAGAATTTTGCTGTGACCACCAGTATATATATAGCAGTACGGTACAGTAGTCCACTGCTCTACCTCTGTGTCGTCAAGTATACTACAAAAGTTCAGTAAAATGACCCAAAAATCAAAATTAAAAGTGTCTGCTGAGAAGCGTAAACTTGCCAATATGCCTTTTACGACACGGAGTGGCTAGGAACGGCTGAGGCCCTGGCCTATGTTCATGGCTAGTGGTTCAGATTCACATGAGGATGGAAGCACTCATCCTCTTGCTAGAAAACTGCAGTGCCACTCCTAGATGGGCCAGGTGTTTGTGTCAGCCACTTGGGTCGCTTAGCTTAGCCATCCAGCGACCTTGGTGCACTTCTTTTTTTCTTTGCATCATGTGCTGTTTGGGGACTATTTTTTAAATCTGCCATCCTGTCTGACACTGCAGTGCCACTCCTAGATGGGCCAGGTGTTTGTGTCGGCCACTTGGGTCGCTTAGCTTGTTCACACAGCTACCTCATTGTACCTCTTTTTTTCTTTGCATCATGTGCTGTTTGGGAACTATTTTTTAAATCTGCCATCCTGTCTGACACTGCAGTGCCACTCCTAGATGGGCCAGGTGTTTGTGTCGGCCACTTGGGTCGCTTAGCTTAGTCACACAGCGACCTTGGTGCGCCTCTTTTTTTCTTTGCATCATGTGCTGTTTGGGGACTATTTTTTTGAAGTGCCATCCTGCCTGACACTGCAGTGCCACTCTTAGATGGGCCAGGTGTTTGTGTCGGCCACTTGTGTCGCTTAGCTTAGCCATCCAGCGACCTCGGTGCAAATTTTAGGACTACAAATAACATTGTGAGATGTGAGGTGTTCAGAATAGACTGAAAATGAGTGTAAATTATGGTTATTGAGGTTAATAATACTATGGGATCAAAATGACCCCCAAATTCTATGATTTAAGCTGTTTTTGAGGGTTATTTGTAAAAAAAAACACCCGAATCCAAAACACACCTGAATCCGACAAAAAAATTTCAGGGAGGTTTTGCCAAAACGCGTCCGAATCCAAAACACGGCCGCGGAACCGAATCCAAAACCAAAACACAAGACCCGAAAATGTCCGGTGCACATCACTAATATATATTGTGGCAGAGACAGCAGTTTTCCATGTGAAAGTAATGTGGAGGATCCAGACCAGGTTTTAGAAGCAGTAGCAGACTCCCAGGTGTGTGATCAGCAGCACCTGGGATTTTCTCATATAAGAGTTTCCAGGACAGAGTCATCTTGCTCTCGACGGTGGAATAGCTACCCGAGTGATAGGCCGGGTTGTGTGGGTTAGACTAGGGACCACTGGAGCCTATCGAGAGTTTGCTATGCTGTGAGTACCTGTATGCTACTGCCTGTAATACTGACTGTATGGAATCAACTTGCTATGTGGTGACCTGCTGTGCAAAATAAACACCGAAAGTGTTCATTTAAGTCCCTGTGTGTGTGTGATCTTTGTCACAAGTGGTGGAGAATGCGAGCAAGGACACGGTGTACAGCAAAAACTCTCGGTAAGCATACCAGTGTTTAAACAGCAAGTTTTTCCTTTTTCTTTTCTTACTCTCTGGTTATGCAGTCCAAGGTTTGTCTTTAAAGGGACCATGCAGGGCAATATGGAGGAGTTACTAAAACAATATGCTGAACTTGCAGCTGGGCAACAAACCCAGATTCAAATGTTACATGAGGGGCAACAAGCCCAGATTCAGATGTTACATGAGGGGCAACGAACTCAGGCTGAAAGACAGCAACCTCAAATACAAATGTTGTGCGATGAGTTAAAAGCACTTAAAAGATCTGAGCCAGAGCGGGAAAGGCTACCAAAGCTCACCCCAGCAGATGATATAGAGGCATTCCTTTGCACGTTTGAGCGCACGGCCACGCGCTTGGGATGGCCTGTGGAGGAATGGTCTGACATGCTGGCTCCCTGTTTAACAGGCGAGGCACAGCGGGCATATGTGGACATGACTGTGGCTGAGGCACGCTCCTATCCTGGCCTGAAAAAGACTATACTGGATAGGATTGGAGTGAGGGGGCCCAGCAAAGCCCAAGAATTCCATGACTGGCGACTAGAAGGCTCTGAGCATCCCAGGATTCAGTTGGCCAGACTAGCCTGACTGACAAAGACCTGGTTGCAGCCGGATAAAAACTCTGCAGTACAGATTGTGGAAGTAGTTGCACTGGACCAGGCTATGTGAGTGTTAGACCGCTTGGTGCAGCAGTGGGCCTTTCAGGCTGACCCCCAGACATTTGAGGAGTTGGCGGTGGTAATTGAGCGGCACCTGATGCTGGGAAAGCTGAATAAAGCCAGGTCAGAATACAGGCCACCACCTAAACCCAGGACTCATGTCCCAGTAGTTAAACCAAAGGCTCTGCCTCCCTTTGTGTGTTTTGAGTGCGGCAAGCCTGGTCATGTACGGTGGGACTGCCCGAAACAGGGTGAGCCGATGGATTGCAGTGCGGGGAAAACAGCTATGCAGAGTCCTCCCTATTCTGGGTGCAGGTACAGGTGAGAAACCGGGAGATTTGGGCCCTGGTGGATACCGGCAGTGAGCTCGCCACTGTCGCGGCCAATGTGGTTCCCCTGGGAGCTGACAAGGTCCAGCCTCCTGTCAGGGTGTTGTGCGTCCATGGCGATGTGGAGGAGTGCCTACAAGTCTACTAACACCTGGCCGCTCAAGGTCGGTCGTTAAAGGTGGTGGCGGCGGTGACCTCCAGACCCTTGTATCCGCTGATCCTGGGCCGAGACTTTCCATTGCTGCAGGAGCTGGTTACCTGGCATGCTAGCCACAAACTGTCAACCACCAAAACAACTCAGAAGCCAGAGACTACCAAAGTTTAGCATCTGGGAAAGAGGCTGCCGGTCCTAGACCACCCCAAGAGACTGAGTCCGTGGCCCATTGGAACCCAGTTGGTGAGAAGATATCACTGCAGGACTTTGGGAGAGATCAACGATATGAAAGCAATATGGCACACACCTTTGAGACTGTTAAAGTAGTTAACGGCAGGGTAGTTGATGCTTTACCATCAGAGGGTGTACCATATTTTGTGTTGAAAAATGATTTGCTATATTGTGTCACTACTTTACAAGGGAAATGGGTAGATCAGCTCTTGGGCCCCAAAAACTGGAGCGGTTGGTGTTAGAAGCTGCCCATACGCATTTGTGGGGAGGCCATCTAGGGGAGGAGAAAACACTCCAATGCATCCAGTTAAGGTTCTTTTGGCCAGGCATATATGCTTCCGTTAGGTATTGTCAGGAATGCCCAGTCTGCCAGAGGACAGCCCCTCGGCCAGAGTTTAGAGCTCCGCTGGTACCCCTCCCTATCATTTCCGTACCTTTTGAGCGGCTTGGTATGGATCTGATAAGGCCAGTGGAATAATCTGCTCAAGGGCACCAATACATATTGGTGGTAGTTGATTATGCCACCAGATACCCAGAGGCTATACCCCTGCACAATATGAAATCTGGCACTATTGCCAGAGAGCTACTAACCACGTATACCCATTTAGGAATACCAAAAGAGGTCTTAATGGACCAGGGTACACCTTTTCGTGTCTAAACTCATGAAATATTTATGTCGGTTGCTAAACGTAAATAGGATAACCACCCCGGTGTACCACCCGCAGACAGATGGCCTGGTAGAAAGATTTAATAAAACCTTTAAGCAAATGATAAAGAGGGCAGTGTCACAAGAAAAACGAGATTGGGATCTGCTCCTACCTTATTTGATGTTTGCGGTTAGAGAGGTACCCCAATCCTCTGCAGGGTTTAGTCCCTTCGAGCTCCTCTATGGCAGACAGCCCAGAGGAATTCTAGATCTCTTAAAAGAAGGGTGAGAAGAACAACCCTGCCAGGACCCTAACGTCGTTCAGTTTGCGGCCCAGTTATACGGCCGCTTAAGGCAGATTGCGCCACTACTGAACGAAAACATGGAAAGGGCCCAACAACGTCAGAAACAGAGGTATGACGTCACCTCAGTTAACCAGTCCTTTAATCTGGGAGATAAAGTGTTAGTGCTGGTGCCCACCACAGAAAGCAAGATGTATGCACAATGGCGGGGCCCCTATGAGATCATCGATGGTAGTGGGACCAGTCAATTACAGGGTCCGACAGGAGGGTAGAAGGAGGGAGGTACAAGTCTACCATGTAAACCTGTTAAAACCCTAGAAGGAAACTGCCAATTGGCCCACTTTGGTAGCTAAAAAGGTTTCAGAATGCCAAGTACCCATTGAAGTCATACTTACTCTTGAACAGAAACAGGAAGTGGTGAACTTGGTGAAACGCTACAAAGATGTGTTTTCTGCCATTCCGGGAAAGACACAGATCATCCAACATGATGTTGTGACTCCACCCGGGGTGGTCAATAAACAGAGGCCATATCGCATACCTGAAGCGAAGCTAGCAGCAGTAAAGCAGGAGGTGGAAGAAATGTTACGCCTAGGGGTTATCGAGGAATCCACCAGTGAGTGGAATAATCCAATTGTCCTAGTACCGAAGCCTTCAGGTGCCTTACGGTTCTGCAAGGACTTTCGTAAATTAAATCAAATGTCCCGGTTTGATTCCTACCCTATGCCCCGGGTTGATGAGTTGGTAGAAAATATAGCCAATAGTCAATGGGGGTAATTCCAAGTTGAACGCAGCAGGATTTTTGATAGCAACTGGGCAAAACCATGTGCACTGCAGGGGAGGCAGATATAACATGTGCAGAAAGAGTTAGATTTGGGTGGGTTATTTTATTTCTGTGCAGGGTAAATACTGGCTGCTTTATTTTTACACTGCAAATTAGATTGCAGATTGAACACACCACACCCAAATCTAACTCTCTCTGCACATGTTATATCTGCCTCCCCTGCAGTGCATATGGTTTTGCCCAGTTGCTATCAAAAATCCTGCTGCGATCAACTTGGAATTACCCCCAATATCTCACTACACTTGATTTGACAAAAGGTTATTGGCAGATTCCGTTAACAGAATCTGCTAAGGCAAAAATGGCCTTCTCTACCCCAGAAGGCTTATTCCATTATAAAATGCTCCCATTTGGTTTACATGGTGCCCCAGCAACCTTCCAGAGAGCAATGAATAAGTTGCTACGGCCTCACAGGGAATATGCAACATCGTTATTTTCAGCTCTGACTGGGAGTCACACCTACCAAAAGTAGAAGCCGTTTTACAGTCACTACGGGCACATGGGTTTACCGCCAACCCCGAGAAATGTGCCATTGGTATGATTGAGGCAAAGTATTTGGGGTACATTGTGGGCAGAGGACAGGTTAAACCTCAGCCTAGTAAGGTAGAAGCAGTCCTCACCTGGTCCAGACCTAAATGTAAATCACAACTTAGAACATTTCTCAGTTTGGTTGGATATTATCGCAGGTTCATTCGAGATTTCGCCGCTAAAGCGGCTCCACTAACCGAATGTCTTTAAAAATAATTCCCAGACAAGATAACGTGGTCTGGACCAATGGAAACTGCTTGGCAAATTTAAGACGAACTTTGTATACTGAGCCTATCTTACAAGCTCCTGACTTTAAAAAGCAATTTGTGTTACAAACGGATGCCTCTGGGACAGGATTAGGAGCAGTCCTATCCCAAGAGGTAGATGGAGAGGAGAAGCCCATCCTCTATTTTAGCCAGAAATTATTGCCCAGGTAGCGCAGGTACTCAACTGTGGAGCAGGAGTGCTTGGCCATTAAATGGGCAGTTGAGTCATTAAGATATTATTTATTGGGACAAAAGTTTTTGTTGGTCACAGACCATGCACCCTTACAGTGGATGCATACAAACAAAGAGGTGAATGCTCGTGTGACCCATTGGTTTTTGGCTTTGCAGCCATTTAAGTTTGAGGTTAGGCATCGTCCGGGAAAACAACACCACAATGCCGATGCCCTCTCTTGGAGGTTTGTAGGTCCTGTTCCTCCAAGCAACCCTATGGTGAAGATAGGGGAGGAGGAAGAAGGCGAGGCGGGTGACCTCTGGAAGGTAGTGGAAGGCTGTGTACCTGGGCGGATGACACTGGGAGGGGTGGGCGAGGCAGAGATCCTGCCTGAAAATAGTGTAGCTTCACCAGGGTGGTTAAAGCTAAGGGGGGAGGAGTGTGGCAGAAACAGCAGTTTTCCATGTGAAAGTAATGTGGAGGATCCAGACCAGGTTTTAGAAGCAGTAGCAGACTCCCAGGTGTGTGATCAGCAGCACCTGGGATTTTCTCATATAAGGGTTTCCAGGACAGAGTCACCTTGCTCTCGACGGTGGAATAGCTACCCGAATGATAGGCCGGGTTGTGTGGGTTACACTAGGGACCACTGGAGCCTATCAAGAATCTGCTATGCTGTGAGTACCTGTATGCTACTGCCTGTAATACCGACTGTATGGAATCAACTTGCTATGTGGTGACCTGCTGTGCAAAATAAACACTGAAAGTATTCATCTAAGTCCCCGTGTGTGTGTGATCCTTGTCACAATATATATATATATATATATATAGAGAGAGAGATATCTATCCCTTAATATCATATCTTGTCATGCTTAAATAATGTTGAGATAATGCTGTTTTGCATGAGAGAATGTCACTGTATCAGAAGTGAGAAACATAACATTCCCTAGCATTCCTCATACTTTTAGTATATGGACTGTTCATTATAGCATGATCAAGGAATTATAAACTATACACAGCTCCATATTTATGAGTAAGGTGCAACGGATATTGTGGCTGAAGCAAATAATTCAAAACTCCATTGTGACTTACACTTTAGTTTGTTTTGCGGGAGGCATTCAATTTGCCGGGAGTCAGGATCCCGTCTGTCAGGATCCCGGCTGTCAGGATCCCGATGCTGGAATTCCAACACCCTGTGAAATACAGGTATTCGGAATCCCGACCACCACCCAGAATCCCCACTTGAGTGGTGGTCCACCACCCGAGGGGGAATATAACCCTGTGGCAACCAAAGGTCGCCACCGAGCTCGAAGCATGGCAAGCGCAGTGAGCCTAAGAGGGGACGCGCTGCTCTCACCGCCAGTATTCCGGCTATTGTGATCCCAGCATCGGTTTCTTTACCGCAGGTATCCCGACAGCCGTGATATCATACTGAATCCTGTTTTACAATACATTATACATGCCACTGTATGTAATAGGCACATGAAAAAGAAATATCAAAATATCATCAATTCCTCAAAAGCAATTGACCCATAATGCAAAAAAGCAATTCAACATATTTTGATGTAAAGTTAATAACAGTTTAATATGTATAAATTGAACACTGATTTACTGGTACTTCAATGTTTATACTGCATGTTATGTAGGTAAGTTTACTATATTTCAATGAAGAAAAGTGCAAAATGTCAAGGTTACAAAAACTAATGTCTAATGTTCTAATGTCATAAATATTTATAAAGGTAATGCTTAAAATAATAGTAACTCCCATAGGAAAATATGTAATAACAGCTTACCATAACAATGTTTCCAGCAGGTATAACGATTTCAATGACAAAGTAAAGGTAGTCCTTGCTGAAGTTTGGGCTTGTACGAATAAATTGTAGAATGAAATAGAGAACATTACACATGTGAGAGGTCTTGTTACTTTACTTATTAAACCCTCATAGACTGAATGCATCAAGAATGCTACAAAGATGACTGTTACAGTAGGTCAGGATAGAGGTTATTTGTAACAGTACATTGTAGATTAATGTTTTATACAGTATTTGACCATGAAAATACAAACATCAAAAGAATCTGTGGAGCTAAATACTTTGAGGAAATATTTGAATTGATATAAAAATAATTCACTTTTATAAGAACCAGTATTTTGGACCTGTCATTTTGGAGATTAATAGCTGTTATGCCTGGCATTGCCATGGTTTTAGTTTTCTTATTCATGTCTGCTCCCCTCCCCTTCCCCCTGCCTCTCTTTCTCTACCCATCTTATCCCCCTCAAGTCACTTTTTCCATTTCTCCCGTTTCCCACCTCTCACCATGATCTCTTATAATTGATATCTAAATGTTCCCATTTAATCATGAAAATTCTGTTTTTTTCAGCCAATTTCTCTACAATTAATAAACTGCTCTCCCTTTAACCAGGGTCAGATCATTGTCAAACAGATACATTCCATGTGCTGCTGTCCTTCATCCTGTTTTCTACAGCCTGAGTTGCTAGTCTTGCTATCTTAAACTCTTGCTATTGCGTTTCTACAGCAATGCATTCCTAAAACTGTCATCTGTGTGTTCCATACACTTTGCTATCCATGTTCTGACACATTATTTGCTATCCTGAGATTCTGGAATTTTGCTATACATATGCAATTGTGAGATCATGCTACTGTGCTACCAGTGTGCCATCTTGAGTACCTGACACCCTACTACCAGTGTAGAATCCTAATTTCCAGACATCCCTGCTATCAGCGGGCTATCCTGCTTTCCTGAAAGTCTGCATTCCATGTGCAAATTTGAGTTCTTGATAAGCTGCTGTACATGTGCTATCCTGAGCTCCAAGCACTCTATTACTTATTTGCATTCATGAGCCCCTGTTATTCTGCCCCACATGTGCAATCATGAGCTCCTGACACCCTGCTACCCTAGTTCCAGTCCCAGTGCTTGACGTTATGTTACCTGTGTAATATTTGGAGACACTGACTTTCTTCTACCCATGTATTGTCTTGAGTTATGACACTGCTACCAATGTGCTATCCTGATTTCCTGACTCTGAAATTTATGTGCAGTCATGATATACCTTTATGACCAAAGGATTCACAACAATTGTTAATGTTTGCATTTTTTCATGTATAATACAGAATTCTATACTATCATAGATCATTGCTTTCACTTGCTATTTAATTCCTCTCATCCCTGTCACAGTTACTTCTACCAATAAGGATTTATTACATTTTGTGTGCTATACAGTATTATAATATAAACTGAATTTCTGTTCTTAAAAAACACCAATACCTTTAAACAAACTAAATATTGTAGTTGATACTATTTATTAAAAATATAAATGTACTTATATGTTTGTTATTTAGCAGAGAGAATACCTGGACTAAGTGACGCAGAAGTCTGGGTATGTGTTATGAGAACAACACTGTATAAGGACTACCAGGCAGCACCAGGTGGTGCTCATTTGATTACACTTGCCCAGCAGTCCTTTAAACTACTGCAATGCTAGGCTTCACCTTTATCAGCCACCTTTCCAGGGTGAATTAGGTCCACCCCGTACTCAGATGCCCCCAGGACTTATGGATGGACAAGGCGACTATTGGAGGCTGGGCAAGAGTAAGGTATAGTGCAGAGAGACACTCACAGGATGCAACCTAAATAAAGTGCCCGATACACAAACTGATATTATTTACAGAATGTATGTGAGTGCAACAATGCACAGGATGGTGTTAAAACTAAACACTAACTATATGCAAATGCAACAATGCACAAGATGGAATAAGCAACTGAGTTTAAACTGTATATGAATGCAACAATGCACAGGATGGTATTAGCAAATAAACACAGACTGTATGTGAATGCAACAATGCACAGGGTGGTATTAGCAACTAAATATAAACTGTATATAAATGCAACAATGCACAAGATGGTATTAGCAACTAAATATAAACTTTATGTGAATGCAACAATGCATAGGGTGGTATAAGCAACTAAGTATAAGCAATGAATAACTTAACTATGAGTCCCTTAAGGAACATGGCAGAGCAAAACAAGGTACAGCTAATAAGATAACTTACCTGCAGGAGTTCCCTGGATTCCAGGCAAGGTAAGGCTGAAAATTGAACTTATCTGAATGGACTTCCAGACTAGCTCTCACATAAACAGTCAGGAGATCAGGTGACACAGGTAATGTACTTAGGATTCTGGCAGGACAGGGTACACAGGATTCAAACAGGACTGGGTATCACAAGTAATGTAATAGCATGAACTGCACAGGTTCAAGATACCATCATAGGACAGGGACCGGAACCAGGTACAAACAGGAATAAGAACCTATATCCGGCCTCTGGTAAAGGGCAGGCTGGGTAATAAAGGGAGCAATTCTCAATCAAGATGGCTGGAAAAGGACAAGCCTCCTGAAATACAGATTAACAGCAGCTGGAAAACCAGACACAAGGTAATGGCCTAATTTTCTGACTGGTAAAACTGTACAGGCCACACAGATCAATCTCGGCTGACATCGGCAGTGTGAGAATGCAACTTTTTGAGAAAAATCATGGTAATTTACTAAACTACTGTGTTTTTTCAATTCAAATTCACCGATGTCAGTGTAATTCATATTGCCAGCAGTGTTTTATGGGAGAGAATAGTAAAACACTAATAGATTTATCATAATGAAGCCTGGCCGGATCAGTGAGATCCGGGCAGGGCTTCATTGTGTACAGTATAGAAATAGTTAAAAAAAATTGCGTGGGGTAACCCCTTATAAGCATAACCAGCCCCGGGTTCTTTGAGCTGGTCCTGGTTGTTTAAATACCGGAAAAAATTGCATAGGGTTCCCCAGTATTTAGACAACCAACATCGGGCTCTTGGGCTGGTCCTGGTTCCAAAAATATGGGGGACAAAAGACATAGGGGTACCTCATATTTTTAAAACCAGCACTTGGCTCCACTAGCCAGGGAGGTGATGCCGCAGCCGGGGAACACTTTTATATAGGTCCATTTGGCCAACGTGTCACTCCCCCAACTAGTCACCCCTGGCTGGGGTTCTCTGGGGGAGTGGGTACCCCTTAACTCAAGTGGTCCCCCCTCCAGGCACCAAAGAACCAGAGGTGAAGCCCAAGGCTGTCCTCCCATCCCTGGATGGTGGATGGGGGGCTGATAGCTTTTAAAAGTGTGTAAAAATAAAGAATATATTGTCCTTTGTTGTAGAACTAAAAGTACCAGCAAGCCTCCCCCGCTTTCTGGTACTTGGAGAACCACAAGTGCCAGCATGCATGGAAATAATGGGCCCGCTGGTACCTGTAGTTCCACAACAAAACAAATACCCAAATTAAAAGTCAAGACACCGTGACAGTTAAAATGTTTTAAAACACACTTACAAACTCATACATACTCACCTACATCCCATGAAGCCATTTATGTCCCCTTCTCCAGTAGAATCCAATCGGTACCTGTAAAAAAATAATAATAATAATATATATATATATATATATATATATATATATACTCACAAAAAATCCAGTGTAGATCTGTCCTCTTCTTTCCCTGTAGGCATCCCAGGGGTTAAAAACAATAATAAACCGAAAAACCCAATCCAATGAACTAAAGGGGTTCCATGTTTACACATGGGAGTTTAGTAAATTTCCACCTTTATCTGTAATTCTTATCCTGTCTTATTGTAACATTAGCCTTACTCATAACAATACTTACATTCTTTTTTTCAACACACTTTCTTTTCTGTTTGCTAGATTTAGTCACAATGCACCTTAGTGAAACAAATTAGAATGCTGATAAATGGGTTGGGACCCCCAACTTCCTCTAAAAGCAGTATGAGACTACTCACCTACAGTTATGACATGCAAATGTTTACCACATGTCTATCTAAGACATATTTTTAACATATTTTTTAGACTTAAGGGAAAATTTACTGTGCAGTTTACAAAACAATGTGTTGCGGTTTACAAATCCCTAAACCGCAAGCAGTTTAGGCCAAGCCACATGGTAAAACCAGATGTTGAGCATCCGATTTTACTTTGTGTTTGCCTGTGTAGATTGCAACAGCTCTGTACTGTGTCTGGCCTCCCAGCCAGGCATGAGTCACCACACCAGGTTGATTGTTTTAAAATTTAAATAAGAAAACAACCCTCTCTGTCATGAAACTATGCACAAAATACAGAAGTGTCCCTGTACACTTTAGTTGTACCAAACAGCCCGGCTCGGCATGCCAGGAGAGGAGACTCACCTATGCCAAGCGTCTTCTATGCTTAGATGTGCACCTTATTCAAATAAATACGACAACTGGAAGTGAAAAACCACATTGTTAGCTTGCACTGATCAAATTTGTATATTTGTGTGCGACTGAGTCTGAATATGTATATCTATCTCACGCCAAGTTGCATTTTGCTTCATCTGTAACACATGTTCAAACCAATTTGTATGTTTAAAGTCGCAGTTGGAGAAGTCAAAGGGGCTAATTCAGACCTAATCGCTGCTGTGCGTTTTCACACAGTGGGTGATCAGGTCTGAAATGTGCATGCGCAGGAGCTGAAGTGTGCCGGCGCATGCCAGAGATGACAGGCAGAGGTGTTCGGTGGGCGAGAGGGGGTGGGCCATCAGTGTTGGGCCACTGTTTTGGGGGTGCAGTCCAAGCAACGCAGGTGTGCCTGGACCGTGGTGGGGGTGGCAGGCCGCGGCAGCTGAATGATGTCACACGCAGCCGCTGCGACCCGGTAAGCGATGGGTAGCTTCCTGCCAGGTGCAGGATCTGCGCTGGTAGGGAGCTACTCTTCAGGTACAAAAGCATCGCCCCAGGAAATGTTGAATTCCTTTAAGGGTAGCTGGAAGCGCCCAATCCTGAATCGCCTGGACTTTAGCGGGGTCCATCTGTAACCTCTGCCCTGAAAGAATGTAACCGAGGAATGAAATCGTGGGTACTTCAAAGGTGCAATTCTCTAACTTACAGAATAACTGATTCCTTCGTAAACGAGTTAGCACTTCTTTGACTTGTTCCCGATGGGTCTTCAGATCCCTAGAAAAAATGAGGATGTCATCCAGATACACTACCAAGCATTCATAGAGGAGATCTCTGAAGATTTCGTTGACGAACTCTTGAAAAACAGCTGGGGCGTTACATAGGCCAAAAGGCATTACCAGATATTCGTAATGGCCGTCGCGGGTATTAAATGTCGTCTTCCATTCTTCCCCTGGGCGAATACGTATAAGATTGTAGGCCCCCCGTATGTCCAGATTAGTAAATATAGTAGCTCCTTTAACACGGTCGAACATTCTGGAATCAGAGGTAACGGATATCTGTTCTTAACTGTTATGTCATTGAGACCTCTATAGTCAATACAGGGCTGCAACCCCCATCCTTCTTTTTGACGAAGAAAATCCCAGCTCCGGCCGGAGATTAGAAGACCTGATGAACCCTTTCTCCAAGTTCTCCCAGATATACTCCGACATGGCCTGTGTCTCAGGAAGTGAGAGAGGGTAAATTCGACATCAGAGAGGAGTCTTACCGGGTACTAGTTCAATGGGACAATCCCAAGTATGATGCGGAGGCAAGGTGTCCGCCCCATGCTTCCTGAAAACATCTTGAAAAGCTTGGTACTCCACAGGAAGGCTGGAAGGGCTGGAAGAACAGAGAGGTCTAACTGAAGGTAAACAGTTCTGAAAGCAGTCTTGTCCCCAAGAGAGAACATCCATAGTTTGCCAATCTATGTGGGGATTGTGTCTGATTAACCATGGAAACCCTAGGATTAGTTCATGAGAGGCTTTAGGAATTACAAGGAAAGAGATTTTTTCTGAATGGAGAACTCCAACCTTCATCTTGAGAGGAATAGTACGACAGGATATAATACCCTCAGGGATATAACTTCAATCCACCGCGGTAACAGAAATGGTACGATCCAAAGGAACCATTTGTATTTCAGATTGTTTGACCAGAGCTGACGTAATGAAGCTTTCGGCGGCTCCGGAGTCGAGTAGTGCAGGGATGAGAAGAGAAGAAGGGAGCTCCAATTGGGTTAACAAGACAGACTCTTTCTTGGTATGTAATTCATAGAATTCTCCTAGCTTGACCTCTCCAGCACAAACTAGGAGCGGGCGTTTCACGGACGTAGATTGCAAGTTTTAACAAAGTGATCAGATGCACCACAATACAAGCAGAGGTTCCCTTGTCGCCGTCTCTGACGTTCTTCATTGGAGAGGCGGGAGCGATTAATCTGCATGGGTTCCTCCGCAGTTGGTGATGATGGTGTTGGTGGAAGAACAACTCTATGCTTAGGGCGATCTGACTGCAACCTCTCCATACAGCATTCTCTGTACCTCAGGTCTAACTTATTGCATAAAGAAATTAGTTTATCCAACTTAAGAGGTACGTCCTGAGTTGCAAGGTCATCTTTGATCTTTTCGGAGAGACGGCTCCAGAAAGCTGTAATGAGAGCCTCCTCGTTCCAGTTCAGTTCTGAAGAAAGGGTGCAAAACTGGATCATGTACTGACTGACTGTACGCGTGCCCTGATGCAGGCGCAGGATCTCCAATGAGGCGGCAGAAGTCCTGCCCGGTTCGTTGAAGATTCTTCAAAAGGTGGCCACGAATTCTGGATAGTTAGATAAGATGGGATCCATCCTCTCCCACGAAGGTGAAGCCCATTCCAATGCTTTCCCAGTAAGTAAAGAAATGATATAGGCTACTTTGGTTCGTGCTGATGGGAAGTTGGCCGACTGTAGTTTGAACTGGATTTCGCACTGGTTAAGAGACCCGTGGCATTGTTTTGGATTCCCATCGAATTTACTGGGAGATGGCAAATGCAACCGTGGAAGTGGTACTGGTACAGGAGGAAGCTGAACCGGAGGTGCTAATGTGGGAACAGCTGTAGATACTTGAGGGGCCGTCATGGCAACACAGAGAGAATTGAGACGTTTGGACATACTCTGCATGAACTGCACGATTTGAGATTGTGTGGTCTCCTGCTTACTTAAGCGGGACAAGATATCTGCAGTTGAATCCCCTCCTGAGGCCTGATCACCCGTCGAATCCATTGGGCCAGTGCTTACTGTCACGTCTAGCAAAGTTTGAGGATCCGGCAGCTGAGATTTGCTTGAGGAGGTAGCAGGCTGTGGATGAACAAGATGAGGGGGTTGGATATAGTTCCTTCGCATGGGACACGGAGCAATGAAGAACATAGGCGGGGTTTGAGAGTCAATAGAAAGTATTTATTATGTACAGGGCTGAGGTAGAGAACTGAGGCTGGAGCACGATGGTTAAGGAGCGTAATTGCAGATAAAGAACTGCGGGTTGTGACTTGAAAGACGAGGTTGTGATTAATGAACTGCGGAACTGTGGATAATGGTTAAAGACATGGCTGGAGGTGAAGAACTGTGGACTGTGGTTTTAAAGATGAGACTGTAGATGATGAACTGTGGAACTGTGGATGGTGGTTGAAGACGACGTGGCTGGAGACAAGGACTGTGGACTGTGGTTTGGAAAACTAAGCTGAAGATAATAATCTGCAGGCTGTGGTCGGTGGTACAAAGGCGTGGCTGGTGAAGGAGATCTGTGGAGTGTGGCTTGAAAGACGAGGCAGAAGACCCGGGGCCGACTGTGCCCAAAGAGTCTTATTAGACCGGGTTTTCCAGGAGTGCTTCCACAGGCAGTAGCAGGCTAGAAATGGCAGGGCTGCAGCAGCAACAGAGAACCGACCAAGCAGGATCAGGAGGTACCAGAATACAGCAGGAATCCTGGGAGCACAGGCTAAAGCACCTACAACAGGGTTGTAACTTGAAGCACTGGCGTCTCTGTGCTAAACCTGCCCCCTTTTATAGGGAGAGCTTCCCCTGGATTGGCTGGAAGAAACAGGAAACAGGAACTATGCTTAAAACTTGGTCTCCAACATGGCGGCGCCCAGTAATGCAGACCTTTTTGCAAAGCCACATTGCTCACTGCCCCATGTCTCCTAGCAACAGCTCAGCAAGAGCGACCCACTGTAGCTGCATCCCGCCACCACAAGCGGACCCCCTCAAAGCCGCTACTGCTGCCCATGGATCCGGCGCAGCAGCCCACCTCCGCCGCTTCCCGCACATCGCCAAGGAAGCCAGCCCCAGCGTACCGGTAAGACTCCAGATGCTGACAACTTTCTTGTAAATGCTGAAGATAAATAAGAATGTGTAGAGTTGAAAATTAACTGCTTTGATTTTATTTTTATGTGTGATATTCAATATCGTGCTGAATTATATGTGTTTGCTTTCAGTGCTGTCTACTTGCAGATTAAGGCCCTAATTCAGATCTGATCGCAGCAGCAAATTTGTTAGCAGTTGGACAATAAGGCAGATATAACATGTGCAGAGAGAGTTAGATTGGGGTTGGGGGTGTTCAATCTGAAATCTAAATTGCAGTGTAAAAATAAAGCAGCCAGTATTAACTCTGTACCGAAACAAAATAATCCACCCAAATCTAATAGGCCCTACACACTGGGTGAAATGAGTGAAAAATATGAACGATCTCATTCATTAATGAATCCATGTTGACATTTTGAACAATGGGCCTAATTCAGACCTGATCGTAGATGTGCTAAATTTAGCACATCTATGATCAGTCACACAGACATTTAGCACATCTACGATCATTCAAACAAACCAGCACAGAGCTAGCTTGCCCCGCATATCAGGCCCGACTCCCCCACTCAAGTACAAAAGCATCACACAGCGGCGGTGCTTTTGTACTGAAAGAGTTGCTCCCTGCCATTGCACCTCCTGCGCGCTGGCAGGAGCAACTTGTTGCTGTGAGGGTCGCAGCGCTGCGTGTGATGTCACACAGCCATCGCAGCCCACCCCCAATGGTCCAGGCACACCTTGGTTGCCCAGACCGCGCCCCCTAAATGGCAACCAAACACTGCCAGCCCGCCCCCTCCCACCCAGCGACAGCCTCTGCCTGTAAAGCATGCAGAGTCCAGTACAGTGGTTCAGCTGTATAAGCCCAGGGGTACTGCCGTATAAGTCTTGGGGTACTGCTTTATAAGTAAAGTACAGTGGTGCAGCTGTATAAGTTCAGGAGTACTGCCGTATAAGTCTAGGGGTACTGCCGTATAAGTCTTGGGGTACTGCTGTATAAGTCCAGTACAGTGGTTCAGCTGTATAAGTTCAGGGGTACTGCCGTAAAAGTCTAGGGGTACTGCCGGATAAGTCTTGGGGTACGGCCTTATAAGTCCAGTACAGTGGTACAGCTGTATAAGATGAGCTATCATGAGCTCCAGGCACTTTCCTACTTATTTGTATTCATACGCTCCTGGCATTCTGCTACACATGTGCAATTATGAGCTCCTGACATCCTGATACCCTAGTTCCAGTCCCAGTCCTTGACATTGTTACCTATGTAATATCCGGAGACACTAATAGCACGTGATTGTCCTGTTCAACAGCTTGTGGAGAATGCAAATCAGTGGTAGCGCTATCAACCACCCCACTGTTGATAGTGAATATGACAATTGTTTATTTCCTTCATTTTTACATTCTGTAAATAATTTCTAATGTAGCACCCGGCACTTATGATAGGCAGCAAATGTGAAATGGGACACTGGCCATTTTGTGTTTGCAGAATACATCTCACAGACAGCCTTGGGTTTCAGAGGATATACAGAGAGACACACAGAGACTGTTGGGGTGGGGAAAACAGGGCATGGAGAGAGGGGAGTGGAGAATGGAATGCTTTTGTCCAGAGGAGTGGAGGAGGAGATGGGCAAGGAGAGAGAGAAGAAAGAGCCATGTTTTGAATCTAGCTAAGATACAGCTGACTATGGAGAATACTGGGGAAGAAATCAAAGTGTCTGTACAGAGAGCACCCCACTGAGAGGGAGAACCCCAGTCTGATGGATTTAAGTAGCCTAAAGAGGATAACACATTTCACCCTTCCTTTTTTGACCCCTGGAGAGGAGAGTTTTCAGAGGGATGCACACTTTGGAGACATGTGAGATAAGTAACAGTTTACAGTGTAATGTCTCTTGCTAAAAATGGACAATTATTAGCTAACAAAGTGTGCGATTTCATCACAAATCAGTTTGTGGAACTTCAACTACCAGCGTTGCTGAAAGTGTCAATTGGAACCCTTTAAAGTTGTTTTCTCCAAGCCATAGCATGCAGAAGATAATGAACTCTGAAATAACAGTGCACTATAGTGGGGATGTACTGTCTAATGCTGAGTGTGGTATGTGTGAAATTCCTTGTGATACTGCTGTTTAAGATGTAATTATCCAGTCAGTGATTGCAAAGGCCTGGGTGTTATTTGTATACAAAAGGATGGTTCAGGAAGGGACAGATACTGTAGGAGAGAGTAGATTCATGTTTTAAGTTAATTTTTTCTTATTACTGCATTATACACCCTTTAGATATGTATGTACATTACTGACTGTTCAATATGTTTCTATGCCTATTTAGTATATATCCTCTTTTATTGATCTTACTATAGTACCTTGTATATACATGTATAAAAGCAATTGCTATTCCAGACCCTTTAATAAATGTGACACGGTGGCTTTTGCAACATATCCATGTGAGATATTCCTGTAGTGGGGGGTGGTTTAAGCACGTGGTGGGCAGGGGGTTTCCCGAATCTCCCTCCGGTGTTCCTGAAATTGAACACTCCCCAGAACAGCACGTCATGTCAAGATTCGGGTGGAGGCACTAATACCAAGAGAAGTACAAGGTGAGAAGCATTGCAAAGCGGGAAGAGTTTAAATACACACCATTACCCAGAGAACCCAGGTAAAGGGGTGTTACAGTGGAGGCACTGCTGAGATGATGTGTCACTGCATTGGGAGTTTCAGAAGCTGCACTGCCCAAACATTATTGCTGGATGAGTCAGTTTGAACTGGGTGATCTGCAGAGGATCAGTAGGAAACAGCTACAGAGTGATCAGCTGGAAGATCTGTCCCTAGGAGCAGTCTATTGGATGATAAAGAACAATCAGAGGTTGGGGCCAAAGGCCCTTAGCACAGAAGAACTGCTCAGGCAAAGAGAATTTCTGATGGTCAGAGGAGGCCTCCTTTATAGGGAATCCAACTGCAGAGATGGTAGAGTGAAAAGACAGTTGGTTCTGCCAAAGAAACATCGCGATTCTGTAATGAATGCCATACATGACCAACATGGACACTTAGGTGTTGAGAAAACAAGCGGATTGATTGCTGATTGGTTCTATTGGCCAAGGATTGAGGCTGTTATTGAAAAATATTGCAGAAATTGTGGGACTTGCATTTTGATTAAAACACTGCCCGAAAGAGCCGCATTATTGAAAAACATTTAGAGTAATGGGCCACTAGAGCTGGCGTGTATTGATTTCCATTCTGTAGAGCCAGATGAAAGCAACATCGCACATATTCTGGTTATGATGGATCATTTCACTCGGTACGCCCAGGCCTACACAGCCAAAGATCAAAGAGCCACAGTTGTTGCCAAGATTATATGGGATAAATTCTTTGTGCACTATGGACTTCCTGCTTGGATCCATTCTGCTCAAGGAAGAGATTTTGAGAGTCGGTTGATAAAAGAGATCTGTGAATTGTGTGGAATACAGAAGTCCAGGAACACACCATTCCTTCCACAAGGGGACCCACAGCCAGAGAGATTCAATCGAACCCTTCTCAACTTGATGGGCACTTTGGGCACTCTCAGGAAGGCGCACTGGAGTAGACACATCAGTCAGTTAGTGCATGCATATAACTGCACAAAAAAGAAGTCAACCGGATACTCACCATACCTCCTTATGTTTGGAAGAGAAGCCCGACTGCCTGTAGACATTTGTTTTGGAATAATGGAGGTTTCCCACTCGGGGAGACACATTTACAGTATGTGCAGAGACTGCGAGAAGAACAGAGACATGCTCACAAGTTGGCTCAAGAAGCTTCTACTAAGTCTGGTTTGAGAAACAAAACTCGATATGACAGTCGAGTGAAAGAGAATGTACTGGGGGTAGGAGACAGAGTACTTCTTTGGTACCTGGGATAACCAGGAAAGCATAAATTGGCAAATCGATGGAGAAGAGAACCCTATGAACTGGTGGCCAAAATGTCTGAGGCACCTGTTTACCATGTAGGGCCTGAAGGACAAACAGGGCCCATAAAGACTTATCATCGTCAACACCTATTACCGAGAAAGAATGCAGTGAGGATGAATGGGGATATGATTCTCCCACTATGGAAAATGACACTGTCATTCAAAGTCATGAGGTTACTAGACCCCACAGGTCTACTGAGAGAGCTACAAGAGAGCCAAGAGGAGAACAGGTATGCAGGTTGGAGGAGGTTATACCTGAAGTAACGGTGGAAGTTAGAGCACCTGGCGGACAGGCTCAAGGCCAACCAGAAGAGAGAGATGATGGGAGCGAGACAGAACACTCAGAAAGGGTGTCACAGGGAGATGGGGGAGACCTTCCTTCTATCAGCCGATCCAGATGCACTGCTAGGGACCCTATGATATTTACTTATGATGAGTTAGGAAGGGCCACTGAAGTGCACAGGGTAGTTCACCCTCACTGGGTCTAGCGCTGACCATTTTTGGGGCCCACCCCTGTTATATTTGGAGCTTGTCAGGGTTTGTGTGGATGTGTAAACAGACAGAATTTTTTAACACATGTTCCTTTTCAGGGTGTGGAACAGGCTCATCACTTTGTCAGTGGATTGCCAGTCCCACAGGGGTAGTATGTAGCACCCACCGCTTATGACAGGCAGCAGATGTGAAATGGGACACTGGCCATTTTGTGTTTACAGACTACATCTCCCAGATAGCCTTGGGTATCAGAGGATATACAGAGAGACACGCAAAGGCTGTCGGGGGAGGGGAAAACATGGCATGGAGAGGGGGGAGTGGAGAATGGAATGCTTTTGTCCAGAGGAGTGGAGGAGGAGATGGGCAAGGAGAGAGAGAAGAAAGAGCCATGTTTTGAATCTAGCTAAGATACAGCTGACTATGGAGAATACTGGGGAAGAAATCAAAGTGTCTGTACAGAGAGCGCCCCACTGAGAGGGAGAACCCCAGTCTGATGGATTTAAGTAGCCTAAAGAGGATAACGCATTTCAACCCTTCCTTTTTTGACCCCTGGAGAGGAGAGTTTTCAGAGGGATGCACACTTTGGAGACATGTGAGATAAGAAACAGTTTACAGTGTTATGACTGAGAATTATTAGCTAACAAAGTGTGTAATTTCATCACAAATCAGTTTGTGGAACTACAACTACCAGCGTTGCTGAAAGTGTTAATTGGAACCCTTTAAAGTACTGTTTTATCCAAGCCATAACATGCAGAAGATAATGAACTCTGAAATAACAGTACACTATAGTGGGGGATGTATTATCTAATGCTGAGTGTGGTATGTGTGAAATTCCTTGTGATACTGCTGTTTAAGTTGTATTTCCCCAGTCAGTGATTGCAAAGGCCTGGGTGTTATTTGTATACAAAAGGACGGTTCAGGAAGGGACAGATACTGTAGGAGAGAGCAGATTCATGTGTTATGTTTATTTTTTCATATTACTGCATTATACACCTGTTAGATATGTGTGTACATTACTGACTGTTCAATATGTTTCTATGCCTATTTAGTATATGTCCTCTTTTATTGATCTTACTATTGTACCTGGTATATAAATGCATAAAAGCAATTGCAATTCGAGACCCTTTTCAACATATCCGTGTGCTATATTCCTATAGTGGGGACGGTCTAAGCACGTGGTGGGCAGGGGGTTTTCCTGAATCTCCCTCTGGTGTTCCTGAAATTGAATACTCCCCAGAAGAGCACGTCATGTCAAGATTCGAGTGGAGGCACTAATACCAAGAGAAGTACAAGGGGGTCACTCTGACCCGATCACTCACTGCAGTTTACCGCAGCGCATCGATCAGGTCGGATCTGTGCATGTGCCTGCGCCGCACTGCACCGGCGCATGCTGGGTGGCCGAAGGCCATTGTATTGTAGCGATCGCCTCTGCCTGATTGGCAGGCAGAGGCGGTCGCTGGGCGGGAGGGGGCTGGACGGCGGCATTAGGCCGTCATTTAGGGGGCGCAGTCTGGTTAATGCAGGCATGGCCAGACCATTGGGGGGCGGGCTGTGGCAGCTGCGTGACGTCACATGCAGCCATTGCGACCCAAGCAGCGAGGAGGTTCTCCTGGCCAGCCGCAGGAGCTGCGCTAGCCGGGAGTTACTCCTGAAATGCAAAAGCACAGCTGCTGTGCGATGCTATTGCATTTCTGTGAGGGGAGGGGGGCGGCACTGACATGCAGGTTGGACTAGCCCTGTGCTTGGCGTCCCCCCGCATGTCTGAGTACCTGATCGTAGCTGTGCTAAATTTAGCACAGCTACGATCAACTCGGGATGACCCCCTAGGTGAGAAGCATTGCAAAGCAGGAAGAGTTTAAATACACACCATTACCCAGAAAACCCAGGTAAAGGGGTGTTGCACTAATATCAAAATTGACACGAGAAATGGTTGTGTTGTAGCATATAGTTTTATTTTAAACATTGTTAAATGTAAACAATGGCATTTTCTCTCACCAAAAAGCATAAATTAGTTTATTTTTGCCTTTAGCAGAAAACAGTCATTTAGAAATCCATTTTTAGTAGGTTCCCATGTTCCGATTTTGTCTGACTTTGTATATGTTATTCAGCACTGATTCCTGAGCTAGAAACTCTTTAAAACACAATTTTGTCCAGGTCTAAATGCAAGTAGCCTGGACTATTATTACCACATTGCTGGACAATGGGGGTAATTCCAAGTTGATCGCAGCATGACATTTTTTAGCAGTTGGGCAAAACCATGTGCACTGTAGGGGGGGCATATATAACATGTGCAGAGAGAGATAGATTTGGGTGTGGTGAGTTCAATCTGCAATCTAAATTGCAGTGTAAAAATAAAGCAGCCAGTATTTACCCTACACAGAAACAAAATAACCCACCCAAATCTAACTCTCTCTGCAAATGTTATATCTGCCCCCCCCTACAGTGCACATGGTTTTGCCCAACTGCTAAAAAATTTCCTGCTGCGATCAACTTGGAATTACCCCCTATCTCCAGAACTCACCACTGGCCTCAACCACAGGGGCTTCCTCTGTACACACACTTCCAGTATTAGAAGTAACCATCCTTTCTTACTAACTCAGTAGTAGAGCGCACAATTTTCAAGAACCTTATGGACAATATAAATAACCACTACAATGAGGATATTAAGAATTTCTGATTTTTTGAAATACATTTTTATATGAATTTTAATTTGCAAACTTATAATGATCTCCAGTAAATGAAAATGTCCCTTTCCTAGAAATTCCTACATCTGATTAATAATACTTTTCTATACTGCAAGTATGGAAAGTTTTACATATGGACAGTAGTTTTGCTATACTGTATGCGTTCTTTAAGATCACAGATCTTGCATGCAGACATCAGGATGAAACACTAATCCTCTGGAGAGGCCAGTTGAAATATTTGCACATAGAACTTAAGGGATCAATGGAACAGGTCAGTAATCAGCTTTCAGTGGTGTAGGGCAGAAATACTTGATTGAATGCACGTGTTTCAGACTTCAAAGCTTGTGTTCTTAGACTTTGGAAAAGGTATATGCTTAGACTGCACTAGATAGATTCTTTATCAACTACAAGATTGGTAAAATAATGCTGAGATTATCGTTTAATGGTAGCTCCATACACTGAATGCTATATGGTATCATTGGTCTAACCGTACCAAATACATAGCATACACTATGGAGACAGACAGAGGAATGCGTTAAATGAAAACCATTCCTCATGTTTGATTGCTGAAGCTAAACTGACATTTTTAGTTAGGAAAGTGCTGAGGACTTATACCTGGTTATATCAATAACGGATAATAAATAATCCACAGAATAAACATAAATTAGCAATATCAGTTCACTAGCTAATCAGAGTGGCTGCTGCATATATTGGTGCTCCTGATAATAAACAGATATATTCCTCAAGATATAAAATACAGACCAAATTTACATCTGGTCCTATGGGAATGCGCATCATAACATGAACAGCATCTAAATGATATATACAGTATTTAGAAGTCATGATTATCTGAGTGCAGGCCATTTTACTTAAAATCCCTTATATCTATCAGATGACTCACAGCATGAACAGGTATGGCATTTTTATATTTTGTAATAATGCTAATACTTTTGCCTGGGTTTTTCACATAATATAATATATGATAGTTTCCACCTGCATGTTGAACATTTCCATTTTAATGAGTTCGGATATTCTAGTGGATGTTCTAGTGGAATTGCAAATGCACTCAATTTCACGCACTTGTTTACTTACACTAATATGTTTGCAGGTTAATAATTAGAACATTTACTGATTTCATCCTACTACCTGCTGTTCACCTGAAAAATAGGTGCCTACTGAGTTAATCTAATTGTGGGCCTTGGGGGTTATTCAGGTCTGTTAGCAAACCAAAAGTTAGAAAGCGGTAAAAATACATGTTGCACTGCAGTTGGGGCAGATGTAACTTGAGCAGAGAGATTAAAGGACTCTACACACTTAAAGATTATCTGTCCAATCTGGCTGATTGGAAAGAAAATCTGGCAATGTCTGGGAGCAAATGACAATCAACCATTTGCTCCCAAAATCCAGAAAATGGACAAAAACGGTTGTTCAGATAAATTGGTTTAATGAAACAAATTTAACCAATTTGTTTGAAAGTCCAGTTTTGTCTGTTTTCCAGTGTTTGAGAGAAAATGGTCAATAGTCATTTGCTCCCAGACATTACCAGATTTTCTTTCCAGTCAGTCAGATTGGACAGATAATCATCAAGTGTGTAGGACCCTTCAGATCTGGCTGGGTTTTATTGTGTCTGTGCATGGTAAATACTGGTTGCTTCATTTCTACACTACTACAGTATTTAGTTTTCAGTTTAAACACACCCCACCCAAATTTTCAATACATTTGGGTGGAAATACATTTTTTATTTGCCAAATAGTGGTGATAATTAATTCTATTTATCGTGTCTAGAACTCAATAAATGGCCTCCTTACTGTAATTTTCATCTAATACACAATTCTCTGCATTGCCCATAGTGTCCTCTATGCTGTGTTTAACATAAATCTGTGCATATGTGTGCCTGTATATATATATATGTGGTTATCGGTATTTTACTGTGTTAAATATAAAATACTTTTACTTACATACAAGGCTATTATCCAAACTGCACCATCATACATCTCTTCACTCATCTCAAAATATATCCCTACCAGACATTTCCGCTCTGCACAAGATCTGCGTCTCTCATCCACATGTATTACTTGTTCCAACTCAAAATGATAGGACTTTATGCAGGCTTCCTCAACTCTGTGTAATGCCCTCCCATGCACAATAAGACTCACCTCTAGTCTCCAAACCTCCCTGAAAACTTACCTCTTCAGACAAGCCTATCAAATTCCAGACCCACCCACATAACCGTCAATGCTTCCCTATCTAATTACATCCTCTCTGTACAGTCCACATAACCTCACATATTTTGTCTTCCAACATTGCTGGGTGATCATATCATACAACCCATTAAGAACCTAGCAATCTGGTGGACCATTATGCAATAGATAGCACCTATCCTTGTGTACCAATGCCTATTTCCCTATAGATTGTAAGCTTGCCTTCCTACCTCTTTTCTTTTTGCCCAGTTCTGTTCTATAACTGTTGTTCTAATTGTAAAGTGCAATGGAATATGCTGCGCTGTATAAGAAACTGTCAATAAAATAAATAAATGAAATATGTGTAACACCTTTGGCAGTTATAAAGTAAGGAAAGAGTACCCCAGTCTTATTATATATTCTGTGTAAATAATAAAATAAATACATAGGACACTTAATATATTTACATTACATTGAAGAGAAAATTGTTACATACTGTAGTACATGTTTTCACAGTAATCTGAGGTAATTTAGGTATGCTAATGATATAATCAATTAATCACCTGAGTCGCCTTTATTAGGATGAGATGAATATGGTATTGAGTAGGTAGGTATAAAGAGTTTATATATGTATATTTAATGAAATAATTTTGTTGATAAATTATAATCTATGAAATTGGAGATAATTCATGCATTTACACCAAAATGCTTTTTATGAGGTAAATGTTAAATGTACTGTAGGGATCATTATGAGATCCAGGCGCATGGAATCCTAGCGCTCAAAATACTGACGCCGGGATCCAGATTTTGAAGAAGCCAACAGGGGTGAGTAAGGGGTGTTCTCCCCTCTTCCCCACCCCTTAACCCTAACACTCCATACCCTCAAACTAAACCTAACTTCCCCTGGAGGTGCCTATACCTAACCCCGTGTCTCTACTGCCTAAACCTAACATTCCCATCCCCACCTGCTCCTAACCTCCCACCCCACTCTGCCTAACCCTAACCCCCCAGGGCATAGCCTAACTCTCCCCCCGCAGCCTAAACCTAACCCCCCATGGCTTTCCTGTGGTGCACCAAGGTCTGCCCTCATTCGGGATCCCAGCTGATGGTATTCCGTGCCGAGATGGAGCACCAATTCTGGATGCTGGTGTCGGCATTCAGAATATGGTTGGGATTGTGGCATCGGTATTCTGACTGCTGGGACACTCACAGCTGGGATCCTGACTGCTTCCCGTAGGGATCAACTGTATGTGATGTCATGTAAATGTACTGTAATTAAATGTATTGTTACAGTATGAAAATGTATGTACCCTGTGCATGCCAGATATCTTTGATGACAGTGGACATTCATGCTACACGCTGCACATATACTGTACAGTACATTTCACATACATTAAGAACATTTGATGAAGGGGGAGAACTGATACAGCAGGGAGTGATTTGGGCCTGTTAGAGAAAATGTGGCTGGTTCCAGAATGGTTTATAAGAGCTATCAGCCAGTCTGTAGATGCCCCTTCAGTGCCAATTAACTTGTGTATTTAGCACAGCCAAGCATAAAAGTAGTATCTGTTATTGATTTAGTGATAGGGGAAGTGTGGCAAGTAAGGGTCGAGCAAGAGGTCCCAGGGTCAGTAAGGGTCAGTGGCGAGAGGTACCAGGCAGCAGCATCTGTGTGCTGGGCAGGTACTGGTGGAGGAGGCTGAACTGCAGCTGATCATCATCGCTGAAAGGATGTGTTCATAAGGCAAGTCTAGTCACCTGAAGAGGTGGAGTAGTGGCCGGGATCCACCTCAGTTACACTGCTATAGCTGATAAGGAGGCATGGATCATTGTAAGTAAAGCTGGTTTGCCATAACACCAATCACACGACTGCAAAAGATGGGGGTTCAGGGGACAGGAAGTGACACCGGGTGCACAGGTCTGGTTGAACCGCTATTGAATGATGATAATCTTGTTAATATTCCTATACAAACAGGCATCTTCCAGGCGATGTGACCTACATGATTAGTAAATAATGACTGAAGATGCTGTTTTCCTAGAGAGTATGCATTTCTTCAGAGGTTCCATATTGTGAGAAACCATCATGTAGGCAAGGTGCATAAGCAAAGGAAAGGAATGTTCCCAGAGTGATGAGAGATGGGTGGTGTCTCATGTTGGCATGCCCCATTTTCAGTGCCCAAGCCCATTCTGGTATGTGTTCATGCCCACTTTTTCAATGCACGCCCACACAGTGTACTTTGTATTTGTGTGCGTGTGTGTGTGTGTGTGTGTGTGTGTGGGGGGGGGGGGGGGGGGGAGGGGTGCCATTCTTCAGGTTGCCATGAGTGCCAAAGACCCTAGTTACGCCTCTGTTCAGGTGCCCTTTCTGAAACCTTTAGTGTGCTCAAAAAATTAGTAATTCATGTATAGTCATCAAACGTAATAATTGTTAAAATCATGAATTGTTTGGTGATAATTATCACCACACAATTCTTAATTTTCACAATTATTACATTTGATGAATATACATGAATTACTAATTTTTTGAGAACATTAAATGTTTGTTATGTGCCACTACTATATTTATCTATTTTTAGGGCAAGAAAAATAAGAGTTATATTTTAAATGAACATTACAATATGTTTTACAGATAAAACCCTTACAAAAGAGTGCTCCAAAAAGAGATTTTTTCTTCTGTGAACAATTTTCCTTATTGATCACCCCCTTTTTCACTGAGTGTTACTATTCAATTCCATGGAGCACCTCCAGCGCATTTTATAATTATTATTATTATTATTATTATTATTATTATTACATTTAATTTATAAGGCGCCATATGTGTTTTGCAGCGCCGTACAAAGGACAGTACAGGGAGACAAAACATAGCATTACAGTAAATAAATAACAGAAATAGAGTACAGGTAACAGAGCACCACAAGACATAATACAGCTAAGATGTAAGTATTGATGGAGTGATCATTGTACTACTAGAGGCTGGTGGCCATAGATGGAGATGAGCCTATACTAGCAGGATAAAGATGGTCGTTGAGTAGGGGAGAGCTGCGAGTGAAATGTGTCGAGACGAGGGCTTAGATAACAAGAGGAAAGAGGGCCCTGCTCTGAAGAGCTAACAATCTAGTGTGGAGGGGCGACAGACAGATGACAAGAGGTGCAGGCAAGTGGGAGGTAGCCTGATGGCAGTATGCAAGCAAAGCTGAGATGTTCACGGCATGAGGCAGGGGGGTGGAGGCGTGGCTTCAGCACTGGGTTATGCATCGGGAGGGTATGCTTTGATGAATAGGTGGGTTTTTAGTACCCGTTTGAAGCTTTGCAAGGTCGGGGAGAGTCTAATGGAGCCGGGGAGTGCGTTCCACTGAAGAGGTGCAGCACGGGCAAAATCCTGAACTCGTGCATGGGAAGCAGTGACCAGGGCGGTGGAGAGGCGACGGTCATTAGTCGACCGTAGGGGGCGGGAGGGAGTATGAAGGGAAAGGAGGTTGGAGATGTAGGGAGCAGTGGAATTAGAGATGGCCTCGTATGTGAGGGTGAGGAGTTTGAAGAGGATTCTGTAGGGGAATGGGAGCCAGTGTAGATTTTGTCGAAGGGGAGTGGCAGATGTGGTGCGGCGGGAGAGGAAGATAAGCCTAGCTGTGGAGTTCAGGACAGATTGGAGGGGAGCAAGATGGGAGCAAACGAGGCCAGTGAGGAGGACATTGCAGTAGTCAAGTCGTGAGATGACCAGTGAGTGGATGATGAGTTTAGTTGCACTCTGGGAGAGATATGGCCTGATACGAGCAATGTTGCGTAGCTGGAAACGACAGGATTGTGCCAGAGCTTGGATGTGGGGTGCAAAGGAGAGGGAGGAATCAAGAGTGAGGCCCAAGCAGCGGAGTTGGGGAACGGGGGAGATGGTGGTGTTGTCAACAATGATGGAGATATTGGTTGGGGGTGTTGCTCTGGATGGGGGGGAGATGATGAGTTCAGTTTTGTCCATGTTGAGCTTTAGAGAGCGTTCAGACATCCAGGAGGAGATTGCGGAGAGGCAGCTGGAAACCTGAGAGAGGACAGAGGGGGACAGATCAGGAGATGAGAGGTAGAGTTGTGTGTCATCAGCATAGAGGTGGTATTGAAGGCCAAATGAGTTAATGAGCACACCCAGGGAAGAGGTATACAGGGAGAACAGAAGGGGTCCAAGGACAGAACCCTGAGGGACCCCAACAGGAAGGATAGAAGGGTGTGAGGTGGTGCTGGAGGCAGACACAGAGAAGGAGCGGTTAGTGAGGTAAGAAGAAAACCAGTCAAGGACAGTGCGAGAGGCCAGCGTTTTGGAGTGTGCGGAGGAGGAGAGGATGATCTACGGTGTCAAAGGCAGCAGAGAGGTCCAGAAGGATGAGCAGAGAGAAGTGGCCCTTGGATTTGGCCGAAAGCAGGTCATTGGTGACTTTCACCAGGGCAGTCTTAGTTGAGTGGAGTGGGCGAAAGCCAGATTGTAGTGGATCGAGGATGGAGTTGTCAGAGAGGTAGCTTGTGAGATGGCTGTAGACTAGTCATTCAAGTAATTTGGAGGCAAAAGGGAGAAGAGAGATGGGGCGGTAGTTAGTGGGTGATGAGGGGTCGAGGTTGGGTTTTTTGAGAATAGGAGAGACCAGAGCATGTTTGAATGGTGAGGGGAAGATGCTAGTGGAGAGGGACAGGTTAAAGAGGTGAGCAAGATGGGAGCAGGCAGTGGGGGAGAGGGAGCGGAGAAGACGGGAGGGAAGGGGGTCCAGGGGGCAGGTGGAGGGGGGGGATAAGATGAGGGAGTGGACTTCCTTTTCTGAAGTGGGACAGAAGGAGGACAGGGTGGGATAGATAGAGGGGAGGGATAAAGGGGGCAGGGGGGTAGCAGAGGGGTGACGGCGGGAGATGTCATGTTGGATGTCCTCAATTTTGGAGATGAAGAAGGAGGCAAAGTCAGTGGCAGTGAGGGAGGATGGGAGGGGAGTAGGAGGGGGGCGAAGGAGAGTGTTGAAAGTTTCAAAGAGACGGCGTGGACAGGAGGACTAAGAAGAGATGAGTGCTTGGAAAAAGGATTGCTTGGCGAGAGAAAGAGCAGAGCTGTAGGAGGAGATAATAAACTTGAAATGGAAGAGTCCGGCAGACAGAGAGATTTCCTCCAGGAGCGTTCAGCGGAGCGTGAGCATTTTTGTAAGAAACGTGTTAGTTTGGTGTGCCAGGGTTGGGGTTTGGAGCGGCGGAGGGGGACAGAGGAGAGGGGGGCCACAGAGTCGAGAGCAGCGGTTAGGGAAGAGTTATAGAAGGAGGCTGCCTGGTTGGGACAAGTTATAGTGGAAAGAGGAGATAGGAAAGTTTCGAGGGAGGACATGAAAGTGGGGTTGAGAGACCCGAGATTGCGTCTGGTGGTGGTGGATCTGGGCGTGGAGAGGAGGAAGGAGGATGAGAGGGTGAAAGAAAGCAGATGGTGGTCAGAGAGAGGGAAGGAAGAGTTTGAGAAATCAGAGAGATCACATCGGTGGGTGAAGACAAGGTCGAGGGAGTAGCCGAGATTGTGAGTAGGGGTGGAGGACCATTGAGAAAGTCCAAAGGAGATGGAAAGGGTGAGAAGATCAGTGGAAGCGGCATTAGTGATGTCAATAGGGATGTTAAAGTCACCGAGGATGACAGAGGGGAGGTCGGAGGAGAGAAAGTGGGGAAGCCAGGCAGCAAAGTTGTCAAGGAAAGGTGAACAGTGGCCAGGGGGGCGGTAGATCACTGCCACAAGGAGGTGAATGGGGTAGAAGAGGCGGATAGTGTGGACCTCGAAGGTGGAGAAGGTGAGGGAGGGCTCAGGTGGGATGACACGAAAGGTGCAGTTAGGGGAGAGAAGGATGCCCACGCCTCCACCCTGGCGACCATCAGGTCTGACCGTGTGGGTGAAGGAGAGGCCTCCGTAGGAGAGGGCAGCAGGGGAGGTGGTGTCAGAGGAGGAGAGCCAGGTTTCAGTGATGGCGAGAAGGTGAAAAGAGTGGGAGATGAAGAGGTCGTGGATAGTTGGCAGCTTGTTGCAGATAGATCTAGCATTCCAGAGTGCACACGAGAAAGGAAGGGAGGGGACAGGGGAGATAGGGATAAGGTTGGCTGGGTTCTGAGTGTTTGTGGGTGATTTTGAATTTGGGTTGTGAGACCTGGCAGTGAGGATTGGTATGTGACATGATCGAGGAGCCATAATTTGGTACAGTAGTGTTCAGAGGAATAGAATGGTGTGGGTGTAATATAGAATGAACAAGGAGAATGTGGGGTGTAATGTAAGCAAAAGACAGTGCAAACAGAATTTTAAGAAATAATGTTAGGAGCGGAAAGGCTGAGATGGATACACAGTGGTTGTAGATTGTGTAAATGAGAGTGTGAGCAATGTGTGAAAGCAGTAGGGCTGCTACTTAATCAGACAGGTAGTTCAGTGTCCAGGCTGTGCAGGCTGCAGTCGTTGCTGGTAGTGGTATAGTTAACTCACTGTAGTCTGTTGTTTGCAGTTCTTTTGTGGTGGTGGGGGAGATAGTCTGCTGTCCTTCTGTTTCTCTCCTGTTTATCTCCGTATATCTCTAAAGATTATATCATACTTTAACTAACATACTTCACAACTAAGATGCTTGCAGCCTTGATCTATACTAGTTAAATAACCATGCAGACATGGATATAGGGTTAATTGATAGCAACACCCACCCTCTGAAAACTCCACCCACAACAAAAGGTTGCCTCAAGGTGTGAACAAACCACTATACCCCCACTAATACACAGTGAGAACAGACTATAGTCTGGCCTAGAAATCACTAATTAAAGATACAATTGTCAATACCTAGCATAGTTCAAAAAGCATGTAATGGATGGATGTAAAAGTTGCAGCAGTGAGAGATTGTCAATACCTAGCATAGTTTAAAAAACATGTAATGGATGGATGTAAAAGTTGCAGCAGTGAGAGATTGTCAATACCTAGCATAGTTCAAAAAGCATGTAATGGATGGATGTAAAAGTTGCAGCAGTGAGAGATTGTCAACACCTGAGGAAGACAAAGAGAGGGTAGAGGTCACATCAGCTGAGGCATCTCCGTATATCTCCAAAGATTATATCATACTTTGACTAACATACTTCGCAACTAAGATGCTGGCAGCCTAAGATGCTTGCAGCCTTGATCTATAATAATCATGTTCATCATATGACCCTTATATGCTGGTTTAAATACATAATATGAGATTAAGCCTTCCTGTGCGGGTTAACTACCTTGCTTGTCGACCTTTCTTAAACCCTCTATGCCCTTGAGAACAGGCTTTAGTTGATGCTGAAGCACTGCTAATATGATGGTCCTGATGACTGGCAGCAGCCACAGCACTAGTATTTAGTTGATGCTCTTGCTTTTACATCGACTGATCGTGATCCATATTGACTCATAGTCAGGGGGTAGTCAAAACTTTGTGGGCATCAGAGCAACATTTTAAAGGGGCCCCCATCCCAATGCTTCTAGAGAGACACTTCTCTGCAGCAGCTGTTAATTTTATGCCCAATAATAATTAGAAATGAGCGGGTTCGGTTCCCTGTTAACCAAACCCCCCGAACTTCACGTCCCGAGTCTGGATCCAAGCCTGGCTCGGGTCATCCCGCCAGACTCAGAAACCAGAACGAGGCAAAACGTCATCATCCCGCTGTCGGATTTTCGCGGGTTTTGGATTCCATATAAGGAGCCACTCGTCGCAGCCATTTTCACTCCGGAATTGGAGAGTGTAGCGAGAGGACATGTCTCTGTCCTCAGTGTCTGTGCGGGAAAGTGGGGTGGCAATTCCAGTGCTGTCTTGTGCTGCTCAGTCCAGTGTAGTGTCTTATACTGCATCAGTCCAGTCACAGTGGTGGTGTCCTATGCTTCCATATGTCCAGTGTAGCTGTATAAGTCCACTGCAGTGGTGCTGTGTTGTCCTGCATCAGTACAGTGGTGGTGGTCCTGTGCTGCCATATAAGCCCAGGGGTACTGGCGTATAAGTCTTGGGGTAGTGCCGTATAACTTCAGTACAGTGTTTCAGCTGAATAAGTTCAGGGGAACTGTCGTATAAGTCTAGGGGTACTGCCATATAAGTCTTGGGGTACTTCCGTATAAGTCCAGTACAGTCGTGCAGCTGTATATGTTCGGGGTACTGCCGTATAAGTCAAGGGGTACTGTTGTATAAGTCTTGGGGTACTGCTGTGTAAGTCCAGTACAGTGGTTCAGCTGTATAAGTTCAGGGGTACTGCCGTATAAGTCTAGTGGTACTGCCATATAAGTCTTGGGGTACTGCCTTATAAGTCCAGTACAGTGGTGCAGCTGTATAAGTTCAGGGTTACTTTTGTATAAGTCTAGGGGTACTGCCATATGAGTACAATACAGTGGTGCAGCTGTATAAGTTCAGGTGAACTGCCATATAAGTCTAGGAGTACTGCCGTATAAGTCTTGGGGTACTGCTGTATAAGTCCAGTACAGTGGTTCAGCTGCATAAGTTCAGGGGTACTGCCGTATAAGTCTAGGGGTACTGCCGTATAAGTCTTGGGGTACTACCTTATAAGTCCAGTACAGTGGTGCAGCTGTATAAGTTCAGGGGTACTGCCGTATAAGTCTAGGGGTACTGCAATAAAAGTGTTGGGGTACTGGCATAAAAGTCCAGTACAGTGGTGCAGCTTTATAAGTTCAAGGGTACTGCCGTATAAGTCTAGGGGTACTGCCGAATAAGTCTTGAGGTATTGCTGTATAAGTCCAGTACAGTGGTGCTGCTGTATAAGTTCAGGGGTACTGCTGTATAATTCTTGGGGTACTGCCATAAAAGTCTAATGGTACTGCCATATAATTCCAGTGATACTGCCATATATGTTCAGTGGTACTGCCACATGTAGATGATGAAATGCCATCAACGTTGTCTGCCAAGGCACATGACGATGGAAGCCCTCATCCTCCCGCTAGAAAAACGATAAGCGTTAAGCTGGCAAAAGCACAGCAAAGAACTGTGCGTTCTAAGATGATATCACAAATCCCCAAGGAGAGTCCAAGTGTGTCGGCGGTTGCGATGCATGACCTTCCCAACACTGAACGGGAAGGGGTGGCTCCTTCCACCATTTGCATGGCCTCTGCAAATGCTGTAAGAAGCACCCACAAATTAGTTTCTGATATTCAAATTGAAGATGTCTCTGTTGAAGTACACCAGGATGAGGATATGGGTGTTGCTGATGCTGAGGAGGAAGTTGATGAGGATAATGATGGCGATGTGGTTTGAATAAATCAGGCACTGGGGGAGACAGTAGTAGTCCGTGGGATGAGAAAGCCCATTGTCATGCCTGGGCAAAATACAAAAAAAGCCACCTCTTCGGTGTGGAATTATTTCTCCACAAATCTGGACAACAGGTGTGTTGGCGTGTGTTGCCCCTGTCAATACGTAATAAGTAGGAGTAAGGACATTAACCACCTAGGAACATCCTCCCTTATACGTCACCTGCAGCGCAATCATCAGAAGTCATTGTCAAGTTCAGAAACTTTGGGTAAGAGCGTAAGCAGTCCACCGACACCTAAATCCCTTCCTCCTCTTGTATTCAAGCTCCTGCAAGCCACACCACCAACTCCCTCAGTGTCAATTTCCTCCTCCGTCAGGAACGTCAGTAGTCCTGCAGGCCATGTCACTGGCATGACTGACGAGTCCTCTCCTAACCGGGAGTCCTCCGGAGGATCCTTGAGTGGTACGCCTACTGCTGCTACTGCTGTTGTTGTTGCTGGGAGTCGATTGTTATCCCAGAGGAGAAGTCGGAAGACCACTTGTACTACTTCAACTAAGCAATTGACTGTCCAACAGTCCTTTGCGAGGAAGATGAAATATGACAACAGTCATCCTGTTGCAAAGCGCATAACTGAGGCCTTGATAGCTATGTTAGTGTTAGACGTGCATCCAGTATCTGCCATTAGTGCAGTGTGATTTATACAATTGATGGAGGTAGTGTGTCCCCGGTACCAAATCCCATCTAGATTCCACATCACTAGGAAAGAGATTCCCGGACTATATAGGGACATTAAGAAAAATGTCCTCAGTGTCCTGAAAAATGCGGTTGTACCCAGTGTCCACTTAACAATGAACATGTGGAAAAGTGGAGCAGGGCAGACTAAGGATTACATGACTGTGACAGCCCACTGGGTAGATGTACTGCCTTCTGCAGCAACAACAGCAGCAACACCAGTAGCAGCATCTCACAAATGCCAGCTCATTCCTAGGCAGGCTACGCTGTGTATCACCACTTTCCATAAGAGGCACACCCCTGACAACCTCTTACGGAAACTGAGGTACATCAATGCACAATGGCTTACACCACTTAGACTCTACTGGGGATTTGTGATATCGGACATCGCCACCAGTATTGTGCGTGCATTACACTGGGCAAATTCCAGCACGTCCCATGTTTTGCACATACAATTAATTTGGTGGTGCAGAATTGTTTTTAAAAATGACAGGTTTAAAGCCTACGTTGTATCTTTCTTTCTGGCAGACACAAGTCTGCAGAGGTTCAAAGACCTGCTGTTGAGACAACTTGTATGTTCAATAAAGCTTAGCTTGCTGATGCGATGTTTACTGCATTTCCCTGGTGTTTTAATGACCCGTTCTGTGCATGTGCAGAACAGGTCCTGCTATCATTACGGAGATATGCAAACGCCTCTGCCTGAATGAAAGAAAGAGGTGTTCGAGGGGGTGGCCAGCATTGGGGAAAATGGGCAGTAGTTACCTTAGCCTCGGAAGCTGCACTGCGATGGTAAATGACAACTCACACTGTGGACTCAGGGTGCTTATATTTGTGAATGCAGTGGGTCACAGCCTGGTCCTGAATGCACAAAAGATTTTATTTATTTTGTTATATATATATAGAATGGCTGTTGTTTGGCACTCCTAGTTCAGAAATTCAGCTGCAGCCGGTGCCCTCATGAACAGATAAATACATAGGACAAGGATGCGGCACTCTAGGCTTAAGAAATCCACAGCAAAGTTTCAAGTTTATATTTTACCCACTGCTGTGCTTATATAATTATAGTAATGGGTGCATGCACCAGTGTGCACCAATAAAGGGTTATTGCTGCACTATGGGCATTAACAAAAAACAACTATGGGTTAATGCTGCCCCATTATTCGGAGGATAATATTGTTGATATTTGATCTGGCAGTCTAGTAGCTGTGCTCTCCAACAAAAAAAAAAATACCTGTGGGCTACTGCTGCCCATGTATTAGGAGGATAATAATGTTGATATTTACTATGGCAGTCTATTGGCTGTGCTCTCAGATCAGCATTTGCTGTGAAATGGTTCCCGAATCCCCGCGATGGGAAATATACCAAATCCAAAGTACGTGAGATCTGATGACGGGAAGATGATATTTTGCCTTGTTTTGGAATCCAAGGTTGGCTGGAAAACTCGAGCCAGGGCTTGATTTTCTTGATCTGGAAGTTCAGGTAGGCTCACTTCTCGATGAACATCTAAGAAATCCTGTCCAATCAGGCGAATGAGCTGCTGGGGTCATAGGGGGTAATTCAGACCTGATTGTAGCAACAAATTTGTTGGCAGTTGGGCAAAACCATGTGCACTGTAGGGGGGGCAGATATAGCATGTGCAGAGAGAGTTAGATTTGGATGGGGTGTCTTCAAACTAATATCTAAATTGCAGAGTAAAAATAAAACAGCCAGTATTTACTCTGCACAGAAACAAAATAACACACCCAAATCTAACTCTCTGCACATGTTACATCTGCCCCACCTGCAGTTCACATGGTTTTGCCCAACTGCTAACAAATTTGTTGCTACCATCAGGTCTGAATTACCCCCATAATGTGTAAGGGGCATTACTGTGTGGCATAATGTGTTATAAGAGGCATTACTGTGTATGACATAATGTGTAAGGGGAATTACTGTGTAGCACAATGCATTATGAGAGGCATTATTGTGTGTGACGACAAAATGTGTAAGAAGCATTACTGTGTGACATAATGTGTAAAAGGCATTACTTAGTGTGGCATAATGTGTAGGGGGCATTACTTAGTGTGGCATAATGTGTAAGGGGCATTACTGTGTGTTATAATGTGTCAGGGAAACTAATATAGTGTGGCATAAAGTGAATGGGCTCTGTGTGTCATTATGTACAAACTCCTGCATGCCATGCTCTCAAACTGTGCATCTGTTCTCAATCCCTCAAAGTCTCCTAGAATGCAGTTGCTGCCAGTCGCAAATGGCATTCTGGGAGTGGCTATGGGAGAGGATGGATCAGCAGCACACTGCAGCAGTGCATCCACTTTCGCTTGGCATGTCCCCTACAGTAGAGTGATCAACAGGGGGCATGTCATGAAACCACACCGTTCGGGAGCATGTGGCATGCACAAAAGAATGCTCTGTATTTAATTTTGGAGGGGGGAACCAAAGGAAACTTGCCCTCGGTGCCATGAATCCTAGTTGTACCTTTGACCTTGGCAATCCCATGTTGCACTGCAGGTGAGGTAGATGTAAAATGTGCAGATATTTAGATTTAAGAGGGCTGTGTCCATACTGAAATATAAAATAATAATAATAAAGCTGCAGTGCCCAGCATTTGTGGTCTACATGCTTGCCACCAGAATGCAAACTACATCAAAAATGTTATGTTCACCCTTTGCATTGCACATGACATAACAGGGGTTAGACAATGGAGAAATCTGCCTGCTCAGATTTAATACAATTAGCTCCTCTAGTCTTCAATATACAACTAATATCATTGGTCTGAATATTGGGACTGATATGTGAAAAAAAATAAACCCACATATCGTCATCTACAGTACGAACAGTTTGTTATATGCCTTTTCCACCAAAGTCCTGGATTTGACTCAGGATTTGGAAAATGGGTCAAAGCTGAGTCAGACCCAGGACTTACCCTGTTCCCACTGCAGTGGTGCCAACCAAGGAAATTCCTTGGTCAGTGCAGCTCACACTACACACGGGTGCAGTGATGGTGCTTGGAGATGACATCATTTCTAAGCACTGGAAACTACAGACTGGAGTAAACTGGCAACCTACAGGGGGATGGGATGTCAATCCTGGAGGATTCCGGCAGGGTGTCTAATGTCACAACTGTCACCAGGGAGACAGGAAGATATTATATCCTCCCCATATGAAGCGGGAATGGAGTAAAAACATGAAAGGTCTTGACCATACTGGGAGGCTGTAATCTCTCCATCCCTGGTGACAACTGTCACAGACACCATTCCAATTTGGCCCAATCACCATTCTGTAAACAGGCCCAGGGTCGGCTGACCCAGGTTACCCGGTTACACAGGATGCGGTTACATTGCTGGCAGTCAGGATCCCGGCGATAAGGTTACAGACACCTGAATCCTGACCACTGACAATGCCGACAGCTGGAATCCCGGCTAACAGGGGCTATTCCCACTCTTGATGTCCACTACACCCATGGAGTGGGAATAGTTACCGAGCCCACAGTAGTGGAGAGTGCAGCGAGCCTGCAAGTGGCTTTGTTGCGCTCGCCCCCCTTATTGCATTCTGGCTGCTGGGATCCCGGCATCGGTATGCTGACCACTTGGATCCCGGCTGCCGGCATATCATACCCAAGGGGTATCTGGTCTTTAGGTCGATCACACTTAGATCAACAGTCATTAGGTTGACCACTATTGGTCGACATGCATTAGTTTGACATGGTCTATAGTAGAGATGAGCGGATTCGGTTTTACTCGGTTTTACTCGGTTCTCAAAACCGAATCTTATTGGCTCACGGTTGTCACGTGTTTTGGATAGCCAATAAGATTCGGTTTTGAGAACCGAGTAAAACCGAGTAAAACCGAATCCGCTCATCTCTACTCTATAGGCCGACATGGTCACTAGGTCAACATGTACTATGTCAACATGGAAAAAGGTCGACATGAGTTTTTGACTTTTCCCCCCCATTTTTTTACTTTTTGATACTTTACAATCCACGTTCACTACAATTGGTAACGGTAACCTTTGGCGATCGCAGCAGTAGCAGAGTGAGGCACCTTGCCCAAAGCATGGCGAGTGATCTGAGCCATGCAAGGGGACACAGTGGAATAATTGGGGTTCCCGGTCATTAAATGAAGAAAACGACACCATTTAAAAAAAAAAAAAACATCATGTCAACCTTTTTCCATGTCAACATTGTTCATGTCGCCCTAATGACCATGTTGACCTATTTCAGGTGTCTACCTAGTCACTGTTAACCAATAGTGGTCAACATAATGACTGTCGACCTAAGTATGGTTGACCCTATGATCCACACCTACCCAACACATTTACACTACTCTTTAACCCGTGTCCTTCCCGTTGCCAACTCTGCAAGCTATGTGGGTTGGATTCCTGGGTAACTGTACCTGTGTTTTTATGGGTACCCTTTTTTTTTTAGCAAAAACCAGGGTTGATGCTTATTTATGTGCATAACCCCAGGTTTTACAAGGCAGTGGAAAAAGTACTAAAAGTACTGTAGTAAAGATAGTTTCTGAAAGTAAAAATTTTCACTGTAAATCAGTGGTCGAAGAGGAAATTTTGAAGGGGGGGTGTGGAAAAGCAAAGGTTGTAATTATGCAACCTCCCAAAGGAAAGGGTGTGTGGCCACTCAAAAGGGGGCGTGTCCTTAAGTGTAGTGTACCACACCATATACACATTTTGCACCACAATAGTAGAACCCCTTATGCTATCTAGTACTGGTGCCCCTTAAAAATTATGCCATACACAAAGAGCCACAATTCACATTATGCCACATAGTATGAGCCAAAATTCACATTATGCCAGACAGTATGAGCCAAAATTCACATAACGCCTGACAGTATGAGCCAAAATTCACATTACGCCCGACAGTATGAGCCAAAATTCACATTATGCCAGACAGTATGAGCCAGAATTCACATTATGTCAGACAGTATGACCCAAAATTCACATTATGTCAGACAGTATGAGCCAAAATTCACATTGTGCCAGACAGTATGAGCCAAAATTCACATTATGCCACACAGTATGATCCAAAATTCATATTATGCCAGACAGTATGAGCCAAAATTCACGTTATGCCAGACTGTATGAGCCAAAAATCACACTGACCTCCTCACCCGCACCCCGAGGCACTGCTCCCACCACCTACTCTCTGGCTGAGTCCAGCAGGCTGTCTCCATTGCACAGCTGACCTCCGCTGCATGCAGGCTCTCCAGCAGCACCTGAGCCACAGTCCTGGCAGCATCTCTCCTCGCCACAGTCCTCTGGCTCTACATCTCCTGGCTGCTGTCCAGAAGCCACAGCTCCCAGCCCCTCCACTGCTCTCAGCTGCTGGATGGCTCCTCTGCAGACTCTCCACGATTGTGGGTGGATCTGCCCACATGGTGGTAATGGCCCTGGAGGGAAGCGGCCAGCGGTGCAGAGGAGGCCTCCGGTGCCATTTGAAATTTGCTGCTTCCCTGCAGCCAATCAGAAGCGGACGCATGTTTTCAGGGCATGTCTCCTGTTTGCTGAATACATGATGCCAGCATGTCATTTCCCACGTCCATTCTGCGCAACCACAGGGTTACACAGATGCTCAATTATTGAAGGATCTGCAATAACCACTGTGTTTGTACACATATGCTGATATTTGTGAGGCCACCAGTGGGTGTCTTAGGACATTTCCAGGTGGTGACATCATTAGCATATTTTTGCACATCCGTTGCGTATGGGATCATTTCTGCAAATGCATTAGCATTTTCTATAAGAAGAGTCTAACATCTAACACCTTCTGATTCAGTTTTTGGTCGATGTTGGGTCAATTTTTGATCGATTTTGTGTTTCAGGGTCTAAATCACACATTTACAGATCATCATCTACAGTATACAGATCCTTTAAAAAAAATAGTAAATGTGGGATTTAGACCCTTAAACACAAAATCATCCAAAAATCGACCAAACATCGACCAAAATCAGCTTTCAGTAAGCATAAAGTTTCTCTTAGTTTGTAAAAAAAATGGAAAAAGATTTCAAATAGAAATGTATTTATTTTTTACACATCTGTACATAGAAATGTTTTTGGAGAAATGTACTCCATGGGACTGTTTATGAACTATATAGACAGATTTTTTTTCCCCATTTTTGTCTGTCCATCTGTTCATTCCAGCATCACACAACAACTATGGAATATATTTTTATTGCATTTTCACTATTGTATAGCTTAGTCACCTAGAAAGAAACTGAGGTATGTATTATCTCAATGTGACATCAGGGAGAGGAGCAATAAAGGAAAAACCAGATGCTTGACACTCGCGCGTGCAGTGTGCAGGCTACTCAAGTCCAAAATGACTATATGTATATAAATATATTTATGCAATGTATTATATTATACATATATTGCACACCCCCTACGCAAACACGTATGTATATATATATATATATATACACATATATAAAAATTAATAGGTATACAGTATATCTTAAGATCTATTGCATAGGAAGATCCAACTATAATAATCATTAATCAGGCAGCTTATCTTGACTTATGAAGTTGCAGTATACATGTCAATCCAGTAGATGGCGGACCAAGACAAATACTACATATCATAGAGTCACTGGTCACATTACTTGCAACCTTTCAGTGATACCGTAGGTTAAGCAGTGTTGGACTGGGGGCATGGAGGGCCCATCGGGGAAATGCAGTGATAAGGGCCCATGCTTAGAGGCTTGGCTAACCAGTAGTGCATGTTCTGGGCCCCTTGATATATATATATATATATATATATATATATATATATATATATTATTATTATTATTATTATTATCCTTTATTTATATGGCGCCACAAGGGTTCCGCAGCGCCTAATTACAGAGTACATGAATAATCAAACAGGAAAACAGCAACTTACAGTTGATGACAGTATAGGACAAGTACAGGGTAAATAAACATAGTTACATCAGCAGATGACACTGGAATAAGTATCAGGTGGCAGAAAACTGCTGGAGTTGATGCAGTTGAAGATTATTAAAGTAAGAAATGATAAGCACATGAGGGAAGAGGGCCCTGCTCGTGAGAGCTTACATTCTAAAGGGAAGGGGTAGACAGACAGGGGTGACACAGATGGGGTACATGGAGAGTGTAGAACAGAGGGTTAGGATGAGATTTGGCTGGGTTTGGTGAAGAAGTGGGTCTTGAGAGCCCATTTGAAGTTTTGTAGAGAGGTGGAGAGTCTGAGGGGGAGAGGTAGGGAATTCCAGAGAAATGGTGCAGCACGTGAAAAATCTTGGAGGTAGGAGTGGGAGGAGGTGATCCGTAGGCAGGAAAGTCGTTGTGCATTAGCAGAGCGAAGAGGACGTGTGGGAATGTAAAGGGAGATAAGATCAGAGATGTAGATGGGAGAGGAGTGGGTGAGGGCTTTGTAAGCGAGTGTGAGAAGCTTGAAATGGATTCTGAAAGGGAAGGGGAGCCAGTGAAGGTCTAGTAAGAGAGGAGAGGTAGATGTAGTGCGTTTGGTGAGGAAAATGAGCCGGGCAGCAGCATTGAGGATAGATTGGAGTGGAGAGAGGTATTTGTCAGGAATGCCAGTCAGGAGGAGATTACAGTAATCCAGTCTGGAGATGACCAGTGAGTGGATAAGAGTCTTAGTAGCATCCTGGGTCAGAAAGGGTCTGAGGTTAAAGAGTTTAGAGGCAGGGGATTGTGTGGGGATGTCAATAGGGATGTTGAAATCGCCTAGGATAATGGAAGGAATGTCAGAAGAGAGGAAGTTAGGAAGCCAGGAAGCAAAGTTATCGATGAATTTGGAAGCAACGCCAGGGGGGCGGTAAATGACAGCTACTCTAAGAAGGACTGGTTGGAAGAGGCGTATAGTATGGACCTCAAATGTAGAGAATGTAAGGGATGGTTCTGGTGGTATGAGTTGGTAGGAGTAACTAGAAGGTAAAAGGACCCCAACACCACCCCCATGGCGACCCCCAGGTCGGGGTGTGTGTGTGAATGCGAGGCCCCCAGCAGAGAGAGCAGCAGGAGAAGTAGTGTCAGAGGGCGCAGAGGCGTCACTAGGGTTGGTGTCACCCGGTATGGTAACTCATGGTGTCACCCCACGGACCTCCTTCCGTATCACACCACACGGGAACCCTTTTTGTACTAGTTTTACTTATATATATATATATATATAACGTCAATAATCCCCGGCACTCCAGACCTATTTGTTACTGGCTCCAGTGCCCTCCTGGTGGGTAAGATATCCCACATATGCAGAGTCCATAGAATAGGCGGCACTTGGAGACTGAGAATTAATGAAAAACCCCTCAGGGTGTGTTTATTCAAATGGTGACGTTTCGGGGAGAGTCCGAAGAAGGGGAAACTCTCCCCGAAACGTCACTGTTTGGATAAACCCCTGTGGGGTTTTGGTTTTCATTAATTCTCAGTCTCTGAGTGCCGCCTATTCTATCTAGTCTATACTATCTAGCCTATTCTACCCTTATACTATCTAGTACTGGTGCCCTTTACACATTATGCCACTGAATGAGCCAAAATTCCCACAATGCCACAGAGTATGATCCTATATTCACATTATGCCACACAGTATGATCCACAATTCACATTATGCCACACAATATGATCCAAAATTCACATTATGCTACACAGTATGATCCAAAATGCACATTATGCCAAACAGTATGATCCACAATTCACATTATGCCACACAGTATGAGTCAAATTCACAATATGCCACACAGTATGAGCCAAAATTCACATTATGCCACACGGAATGTGCCAAAATTCACATTATGCCACATAGTATGAGCCAAAATTCACATTACGCCACACAGTATGAGCCAAAATTCACATTACGCCACACAGTATGAGCCGAATTTCACATTACTCCACACAGTATGAGCCGAAATTCACATTACGCCTCACAGTATGAGCCAAAATTCAGGGACAGGGAGAGTGACAGAAAGTGACAGCAGGGACATAGGGAGAGTGACAGGGAGTGGCAGCAGGGGCATAGGGACTGGAAGAGTGATAGCAGTGACAGAGAGAGTGACAGAGGGACAGAAAGAGGGACATAGGGAAGCAGGGTAACAGTACCTAATGAGCAGCGGAGGGTGCTGTAGTCGGTGGTGGTGAGGAGGAGAAGGCCCTGGGCAGCGGCGGTGCAGAGGAGAGTGGCGGCAGTGAGGAGAAGGCCCACACAACACAGGAATACATAGGAAAGCAGTTGATATGTCAGCGGTCAGGATCCCGGCAGTCAGGATACCGACACCGGAATCCCGACCACTGACAATGCCACCGCCGGAATGCCGGATAACAGGGCCTATTCCCACTTGTGGGTGTCCACGACACCCACTGAGTGTGAAAAGAACCTGCGGCGAGTGCAGAGAGCCAACGAGCCCGCTGTGTGGTGAGTGCACTCGCGCCGACCCTCCCCTGCTGGCATTCTGGTGTCCGGGATCTCAGGGTTGATATGATGACTTTTGGGATCCTGACCACTGGCATATCAGCCCAAATCCCAATACATACACTAATATACTGTATATGACAGGGAGAGTACAATACAATACAGGTGGACAATGGGCTGGATGGGTGGACAGTGCGATGTGGGGACACTGGGCTGGTTGGGGTGAGCAGTGCGAAGTGGGGACACTGGGCTGGATGGGGGGAGCAGTGCGATGTGGGTACACTGGGCTGGATGGGGGAGCAGTGCGATGTGGGTACACTGGGCTGGATGGGGGAGCAGTGCGATGTGGGGACACTGGGCTGGATGGGGGGAGCAGTGCGATGTGGGGACACTGGGCTGGATGGGGGGAGCAGTGCGATGTGGGTACACTGGGCTGGATGGGGGAGCAGTGCGATGTGGGGACACTGGGCTGGATGGGGGGAGCAGTGCGATGTGGGGACACTGGGCTGGATGGGGGGAGCAGTGCGATGTGGGTACACTGGGCTGGATGGGGGAGCAGTGCGATGTGGGGACACTGGGCTGGATGGGGGGGAGCAGTGCGATGTGGGGACACTGGGCTGGATGGGGGGAGCAGTGCGATGTGGGGACACTGGGCTGGATGGGGGAGCAGTGCGATGTGGGGACACTGGGCTGGATGGGGGGAGCAGTGCGATGTGGGGACACTGGGCTGGATGGGGGGAGCAGTGCGATGTGGGGACACTGGGCTGGATGGGTGGACAGTGCGATGTGGGGACACTGGGCTGGATGGGTGGACAGTGCGATGTGGGGACACTGGGCTGGATGGGTGGACAGTGCGATGTGGGGACACTGGGCTGGATGGGTGGACAGTGCGATGTGGGGACACTGGGCTGGATGGGTGTACAGTGCGATGTGGGGACACTGGGCTGGATGGGTGGACAGTGCGATGTGGGGACACTGGGCTGGATGGGAAGGTGGGCAGTGAAATGGTGATGGCAGCAATACACTATGCTGAATGAGGGAGGCACTGTGATTGGACTGGCTGGGGGTTCTAGCAGGTAAGCAGTTAAGACGGGCAGTCGGCATGTTGGGAAGGGTAGGGGGGAAATAAGGCTCTATGGGAAGGAGAGGGAGTGAGATGGTGGTGAGAGGGGGGACACTAATGTGCATGAGAAGGGGACACTGTGACTATACTGGCAGGGGACTTTCTAGGTGCAGGAGCAGTGAGAGGAGTGCAGTGGGCTGGTTGGGGAGGGAAAGGAGGAGACACTGGCTTGGCAGGGTGGGAGTCACTGGGATGGGGGGGGCAGTAATGGTGGTGGACACTGGACAGGGTGGGAGACACTGGGATGGGGGGAAGTAATGGTGGGGGACACTGGACAGGGTGGGAGACACTGGGATGGGGGGCAGTTATGGTGGGGGACACTTGGCAGGGTGGGAGACACTGGGATGGGGGGGCAGTAATGGTGGGGGGCACTGGGCAGGATGGGAGACACTGGGATGGGGGGGGGCAGTTATGGTGGGGGACACTTGGCAGGGTGGGAGACACTGGGATGGGGGGCAGTAATGGTGGGGAGCACTGGGCAGGATGGGAGACACTGGGATGGGGGGGCAGTTATGGTGGGGGACACTTGACAGGGTGGGAGACACTGGGATGGGGGGGCAGTAATGGTGGGGGGCACTGGACAGGGTTGGAGACACTGGGATGGGGGGGCAGTAATGGTGGGGGGCACTGGGCAGGATGGGAGACAATGGGATGGGGGGGGGGGCAGTTATGGTGGGGGACACCTGACAGGGTGGGAGACATTGGGATGGGGGGGCAGTAATGGTGGGAGACACTGGGATGAGGGGCAGTAATTGAGGGGGACAGTGGGCAGAGGGCACTGACCTTGGGTTGCTGCTCCTGTCAAAGCTTGGCCCCGCACACTGGCTGCAGCAGTGGCAGCACTGCACTAATACACAGCAGCCTGCTGAGCAGTCCCTCCACTCCGGCTGCTCCTGGGATCTGGCAGCCTGCTGTTTGTGAGGTGGCTGCCAGGGATCACTGCCTCACGCTGGCGGTGCGGCGCGGCTCGGTGGGAGGAAAATAGACAGTGTAGTGCCCAGCCCCAGCGTCAAGAATCCACCATCAATGAGACTGAGCTGTGCGGACAGGAGGCGGGGCTTCCCGGCTTCTCTCCAGCTCTGAGCCTCTCGGGGACCGGAACCAAGCACTGAAGTTACGATCGCCCCCCTGCTGACAAAGGTACACTTCCCCGCCTGCAACACTCCGACACGGGTCTGTACTGTCTGACAGTGACAGCGGGGAGAAGGGGGTGTGGACAGCGCCGCGGCCTGCAGATATGTGTCTCGCCTCTCAGATTGCTGGATGGGAATGGGATGCGGGCGCGCGGCTCTATTTGGTGTCACCCCATTGAAGGGTGACACCCGGGTGCGGGCCGCACCCCCCGCACCCCCCTCATGACGCCACTGAGAGGGCGTAATCCAAGTTTCAGTAATGGCTAGTAGGTGGAGGGAGTTGGTAATGAAAAGGTCATGAGTGGGGACCAGTTTGTTACAAACAGATCTGGCATTCCACAGGGCACAGGATAGGGGGTATGAGTTTGTGGGAGAGATGTGAATGAGATTATCAGGGTTGCTGAAGCGATGAGGAGAGATTAACTTTGAGTGCAGGGATGATGAGAGAGTAGTGATGGTGCGGGTGCCAGAGCTAGAAGAGGAAACTGCAGGAGGTAGGTAGGGAGGGAGGTCAGTGTGATGTGGATGGGGGTGTGGGGAGGTGATAGGGAAGGGAGAGAGGGAGCAGGGCTGAGTTGTGGGGTAGCAGGACCATGGGGTAGACGTGAGTGAAAGTGGGGTAACAGGAAAGGATGGGAAAGTATACAGAGAGATGGAGGGGAGACAGAGGAGGGGAGGGAGCAGGAGGTCTAGAAGACTAGGGGGGAAGGATAAAGACGCATGATTAGGTAGACACTGAGTAATGTGGGGAGTATAAGAAAGCCTTGACATAGTGTTTAGTAGGTAAATAGGTTGAGGGAAAGTGGAAGTAGGAGTGGAGGCTGTAAGGAATTCAGAGTTGAAGAATTGCAGAAATGCAGATTAGAAAAGCAGTGTCGGCTCAATGGGTGTAGATTTAGTATGAAATGAATCAGAAGTGTAGATAAAGTGGGTGTTGAGATGTATTTGGACCGTATGTAATGAAAGATGGTGAGGTTTAAGAAGCAATGGTGGTTCTGTTAGATTTTTTAGGTGTTTGTAGGTAAGATTGCATATATATATATATATATATATATATATATATACATATATAGCAAATACCACTAGTGCATGCATGATAATGTACCAGATTAATAACACTGTAGAAAGTACACCATAGTCCTGTGCAGTATAATGTAACATATGCATAATATGTAATTCAAGTGCAAAATCTGATCCCTAGAGGAGGGGGTGGTTTCCCCTGTACACTGTGGGCCAGTTCCACCCTGAGGTTAAGTAGCAGTGGATTTGAGATCTACAGGATAATATTTTGTTTTGACTAAAGTGACTTTAGACTGGACTGTGAGATTGATCGCCCCTTGTATTGGATTTTGCGGTTAACATAAAAAATAAAAAAACTGGATTATTTCTTATCAGTGCACAGGGACAAATGCTCAGTGGTGCAGGAGTACATCTCAGGACCAGCTGGTTCTCTCATGGGCAGCTTTATGTGGCTTGCTTACGAGTTAGTAGCCCCAAGCATTTTCTTGTGTTAATTCCTGAATGAAAAACTGCAAATATTGTTCACAGATACATTTTGGGATAAATGTCTACAATCTGAAATATACATCACAATATTACGTGGCACTACAGTCCCTGTGAAATGAGTTCTGCTGAGCAATAACAGACATCCACATGAGTGACACCATGGGCAAATACTAGTATTATATAAGTATGGATTTTAATAACATATTTGTCAAAGTAACAGACCGACATTCCAAATTGTATGCTGTTTGCTAACCTATGTTCTGAAACTAACTAGATAATTTTACCAGGGACAATCATTCCAACTTTAAGGCTTAACATCTATTTTATGGAATGTCTGCAAAGTTTTCTTTAATGACCACTTTATATAATATCCAGTAACATGAATGAAAAGATTGATTTTTCATAATCTATTTTTTTTCATTATTTTAACAATATACAAAAATTTTCACCATATGTTACTCAGGCCTTGGGGCACATTTTTAGATGGCACCCTGCTCAGAAATAACTTTTGATTAAGAATTATTTTGATTTGGCATTTTAGTTATGTGAGGAGGATTCTCTGTTTCTATCTTTACATTACAGCAAAAATGCCATCAGCTGAAAATCTTTCCCAATTTTATGTCAATTTAAAGACAAGACCTTTGACAGTTCATTGGGAGTGCTGCCCTGTAATCTGATACTTGAAGACAGAATCTTGTACGGAATGCTTTATTTTAGGACTTACACCAAAAGAGCCAAAGGCGTACACGTGTTAACAATAGACAACTATCAACACATCTGCCTTAGATCTTGAAGTAATCCAAATCACACACGCTCCTGCAATATCCTTATTGAAATTTCATTATTATAGTTGACTGCTCAATATCGAGGCCAATTTTTAAGTATTGTTTAAATGTTATTATTTTAACTATGTTTCTCTAAAATGATGTGATTATTGTTGCTACATTGAAGATGGAGTATCCCATATAGGAAAACAATTTATTGTATGGAAGTTTGGTAGGGTCTCTTCTTTAGATTTGTTTTCTAGCTATCTAGTTATTTATTTATTTATTTACATGTTTGTTTATTTTTTATGTATTATTATTATCATCATCATCATCATCACCTCATCATTTATTTATAAAGCACCAGCACTCTCTATAGCTATTTATAATTGAGGAAACACATAGGCCAGAAAGTTATAATGAAGTTAGCTTTGGCAAAGTCGAGGTGCATAATCTAATGTCTAATGGACCTCCTGGTATTCATCAGGAACCACCACAAGCTGGTATGGACTTTGCTGTCGGGAGCCCATAGGTTGTACAATTCTAGCTGCCCTCTGGATGAGACAAAATGGAAGTAAATGATCCTAGCGAGGCAAATGATCAATCAGAAGAATGGTTGTATGTAACCAAGTTCAGGGTTACAAACACAGTAGCATGACAAATTTACAGTACTAAGTTGAAGTTTAGGTCACAAGTACAAGTTTGATATGGGTTAACGATAGATGTTTGCTCTTGTATCTTTACTACCATTGCAGCAAACAATGGCATGCCATGGTATGCATGCTGTTAAAAACTGCCTGCTAGCAGGAGCGGGTGCTGCATTCACACCTACGACCCCATTGGATAGCATAGTGCCACAGCATGGCGTACTGTTCCATGGGCGTGCATGGATATTTGCATGCCACAACGTGCATAGACATTTGCCACGCTGCCAGCAAAGATACAAGAGGACACATCTGTAGCTGAGGTCAAGAATATGTGTGCAAACTAGTAGATGCTAGTAGATACTGTACACTGGAGCAGGTATTGAGACCTAATACTCTGGCACTGTGTAGGGCTCAGTGAGTTTAAATAGGCAGAAAGATTCAAATCTGCCACCACTATCATTACCTGACCATCACAATAACTCCCACTCCCAAAGTATACATAGCAGCAAATCCAGGAACAATCGGCAGCAGGCGAAATAGGGAAGAAGGGAAGGATGGCAGAGTTCAGTGGGTAGGATGGAGCAGAATTCCTATTTGTAACAGTTCCCCACTGTAAATGCTGACCACTGAGAACACAATAAATGGTGATTTATCTGTACATTGTCTGTGAATTTCTTTAAGAAGATATGGAACATGTACATCGGACCGATCTTCAGGACAAAAGCCTGATAACGACTGTAAGAGGTTTAACAAAGACATATGAAAGAAATGTGCAAGGATATTGGAAGTTCCAGTAGTTGGAAAGTTACTGGATTAATTACGTGTGAAATTTTAGAAAGCCCTATGAAATGAGGGGTGAATTTCATATTGTCTTCAATTGAAGGTGGTGAGTTGATGGCCATATTCTATCACCCAATTTCAATTTAGACATAATCCTCCTCATTTTATATGCAGTGAATTTATAGCATTTTGATGCTTTGAGCAGATTGTCTTTTTCTTGAATCCAAATTAACAGCAGAATTGTGAAATAAATTGCCATAGATTCATATAAATGAATATCGTGAGCAAATTCAACCCAAGGTAGATATATCCAATTTTCATAAGCTGCTGAGATGTAATTTCTCATGGCTTTTTCAAAGTCTTTGTTAACCCTTCAGTTTTCTGTAGAAATGGTTTTTATTCTATTACCATTTTTTTACATAATGCTTTCTAAAATTAGATATGAATTGGGAACCTAGGTCTGATGTATCTTGAGGACATCTATGGAGACAAAAAAATATGCTCAATAAAAAGTGTGATGAAAAGTGCAGCAGAAGGTAAACCTTAAAAGGCATATAAAATGATCAAACACAAACAAACTGTAATGTGTCCATTAGAAGGTGGAAGTCACATAATAAAATAAATGGACACATGGGTCCAAAGCATGTCTGGAATGGGGAGTGCAGAGAGAGAGCTCCAAAAGGTTTTGGGGTGGAATCTTGTGCTGGGTGCAGGGACACAGGTGGAAATGAAATTTTTGACATGACAGCCATTGAGGGCCACCATTATCTTTTAGAAATGAGTCAAAATATAATGGAAAGAAATACATTAATTACAAAGACAGTATTGTCTGATGTAAGACAAGCACAAAAGTCTTCCTGTGTGGAGTAGAACATGATACAAATCTGAGTCAAATTAACCAGTTTGTTTTTGGCTTCTGGCTAAAAAGTTTTATAAAATTTAAATGAGTAAAGAAGATCGCCCACATGGTTTTGAGAGGATTTAAGTATTGAACAAAATGCAGAGTAGATTTTTAAGTCCCCTCTAACAAACTATTACATTTTTCCAAGGTGAGTTTAATAGTCAATAGCTCCATATCACCAATTCCATAGCTTATGTCAGAATCTTTTAGAGAAAAAAAGCTCAAGGATGCTTTTAGTTTCTCAGGATCCAGTTCTACTGTAAAATCTCTCTCAACAAATTATATATCCGATAAATGATACTGAAGGCTGTCCAAAGGAACACCTTTCTAACTTGCAGTAGAGATGAATATCCTTGATCAAAAAGCTTGGAGAAGAGAGGTAGAGGATAACATAATCAGAATCAGGTTTATTGGCTAGGTGTACTCACGTACACTACAAATTTTTTGTGGTACAATGCATCGCCAAGCAGCAACATGAAGGGGGAATACATAGCATAAGAAGGGGGAAAAATGTAGCATACATTACAAACATTACATGTATGAGTTCATACTGCACATTGCAACTGTACGATAGACTCAACATATTAGACATATTATACATGTTAGACTTTTAATGTATTGTTCAGCTGCTGGACAGCTAGTTGGAAGAAACGTTTAATGGATCTGGTCGACTTCGCGGGAATGGACCTGTAGCGTCTGCCTGATGGAAATGGTTCAAACAATTTGCAACCTGGGTGCTGCATACCTGCCACGATTTTCTCCGCTCGCTTCCTGACCCTTGACTGGTATAATTCCTGGACGGGAGGGAGGTCAGCCCCAACAATCTTTTTAGCTGTCCTCACCACCCTTTGCAGCCTCCAGCTGTCAATCTCATTGGCAGCTCCATACTGTGATCGTGGAACATAGGACCAATTCTACAATCGCTGTGTAGAAGATGAGCAGCAGCTTCGGCGGGATGTTGAATTTCCTGAGTTGCTTCAGAAAGAACATCCGCTGCTGGGCCTTCTTTACGACAGTGCTTATGTTGGATCCCCTTTTTGGTGTCTCAGGAAATTTTTGACCCTAGGAATTTGAAGGAGTTGACCCACGAAGTCATGCTGTTGGCTATTACGAGTGGTTGCATGGCATTGGCTTTCCTTCTGAAGTCCACCACCATATCAACTGTTTTGAGAGGATTTAGGTCACGGTTGTTCCTGCCGCACCACTGCATTTGCCGCTCCACTTCACGTCTGTATGCAGATTCATCTTTGTACTTGATTAAGCCGATGACGGCGGTCTGCAAATTTTATAATTTTTACTGATTGTTTGGCCAAAGTGCAGTCGTTGGTATATAGAGAGAAGAGCAGGGAGGAGAGGACACATTCTTGAGGGGCCCCCGTGCTGATCGTGCGCCAACTAGACGTGAATGACCCGGCTTTCACCACCTGTTTCCTTGCTGTCAGGAAGTCGACGATCCAGAAGCATGTTGATTCTGGGACCCCTAAGGGGTGGAGTTTGGATTGCAGGATACTGGGGACGATTGTGTTGAATTCCTAACTGAAGTCGACAAATAGGACTCTCGCATAAGAGCCCGGTCGGTCTAGGTGCTGTAGGATGTAGTTAAGCCCCAAGTTAACTGCGTCCTCGACACTCCTGTTCGCTCGGTATGTGAACTGCAAGGGGTCTAGGTGGGTGCTAGTCGCTTCTCTCAGGTGGTTCAGCACCAACCATTCGAACACTTTCATTGCCTCAGATGTTAGTGCGATTGGGCTGTAGTCGTTTAGGTCTGTTGCAGCTGCACTCTTTGGAACCAGGACGATTGTTGAACATTTAAAGCAGGAGGTAACCTTGCACGTTTCCAGTGAGTTGTTGAAGATCTTGGAGAAGATGGGTGCGAGCTGAACAGCACAGTTCTTTAAGGCAGATGGCGATAATTTGTCCGGGCCTGTGGCTTTCCTAGGTTTGACCCTTCTGAACATATCTGTCTTAAATTGTGATGACATTTAAACCGCTGAAGTCAATACAAGAACAGTGCCCCTGTCCTTTTTGTTTAATGTACTGAATTTCTCCCAACTTTACAGATGGTTGATGTGGGACCCAAAAGGGGGCATGCTCTGAAAGGGGGTGGAGCCTCAGGAAAAGAGTCAGAGCCTTTAGAAAAGGAAGCAGAGCCTCATGAAATCCCCCAATCAAATCACTCTGGTGGCATGTCCAGAGCTCACCTAGATGCTGGGCTGCTGAATGTGGGACAGTTGGAAGGTATGGTACTGGGACAAGGCCTAGCTTGGTCTCAGGAACAGACAGTCGATAGAATATTTTATAAGGTGGGATTTTTTGTTTATTACATTTTAACTATATTTACTATAAATGTTATAACTTTAATATTATTATTATAATTAATAAATTATAAATAAAAAATATAATAAAATATAATAAAAATATAATAAAATAAAATATAAATTATTATTTTAGTGCTTTTGGTCATTTAATAGAAAATTGCCCTGTTACCCAGTATACCCTAGCACCTAGGTAATAAGGAGGTTACTGTAGGTCCTCAATGTCAATTCTGTTTTGAATCTAATTCTCTGTTTTCTACTCTGATATCTCTACATACTGGTAACAAATGCACCGAGAGATCCACCATTATTGACTGAGGTATAGCTGAGAATTTTATTGATGCTCCGCTTGCCAAGAAACTTGGAGTGCCCTCTCAGCTTTTCACTTCTCCATTTTTTTCTCTTGGGCATGTAAACAAAACCCTGAAGGGTTCTATTTAGAGATGTGCGGCTGGCACTTTTCGTGTTTTGTGTTTTGGTTCTAATTCCACTTTCGTGTTTTGGTTTTGGCTTGGTTTTGCCAAAACCACCCTTTCGTGTTTTGGTTTTGGATCTGGATGATTTTTAAAAAAAACATTTAAACAGCTAAAATCGCAGAATTTAGGGGTAATTTTGCTCCTACAGTATTATTAACCTCAATAACATTCATTTCCACTCATTTCCAGTCTATTCTGAACACCTCACACCTCACAATATTGTTTTTAGGCCTAAAACTTGCACCAAGGTGGCTGTATGACTAAGCTAAGCGACACAACTGGGCAGTACAAACACCTGTCCCATCTAGGAGTGGCACTGCAGTGGCAGACAGTATGGTAGATTTAAAAAAAAGGCCTCAAGCAGCACATGATGCAAAGAAGAAAAAGAGGTGCAATGAGGTAGCTGTATAACTAAGCTAAGCGACACAAGTGTGTTGCCCAAACACCTGGCCCATCTAGGAGTGGCACTGCAGTTACAGCAAGGATGGTAATTAAAGAAAACTAGTCCCCAAACAGCACATGATGCAAAGAAGAAAAAGAGGTGCAAGATGGAATTGTCCTTGGGCCCTCCCACCCACCCTTATGTTGTATAAACAGGACATGCACACTTTAACAAACCCATCATTTCGGCAACAGGGTCTGCCACACGACTGTGGCTGAACTGACTGGTTTGTTTGGGCCCCCACCAAAAAAGAAGCAATCAATCTCTCCTTGCACAAACTGGCTCTACAGAAGCAAGATGTCGACCTCATCATCATCCTGCGATTGCTCACCCATTTCACTGTGTACATCCTCCTCACAGAGTATTAATTCGTCCCCACTGGAATCCACCATCACAGGTCCCTGTGTACTTTCTGGAGGCAATTGCTGGTAAAGGTCTTCCAGGAGGAATTTATAATTAATTTTGATGAACATCATCTTCTCCACAGTTAGTGGAGGTAACCTCCTATGTCGATCGCTGACAAGGTTACCGGCTGCACTAAACAGTCTTTCGGAGTACACACTGGAGGGGTGGCAACTTAGGTAAAGTAAAACCAGTTTGTGCAAGGGCCTCCAAATTGCCTCTTTTTCCTGCCAGTATATGTACGGACTGTCTGACATGCCTACTTGGATGCTGTCACTCATATAATCCTCCACCATTCTTCAATGCTGACAGAATCATATGCAGTGACAGTAGACATGTCAGTAATCGTTGGTAGGTCCTTCAGTCTGGACCAGATGTCAGCTTTCGCTCCTGACTGCCCTGCATCACTGCCAGCGGGTGGGCTAGGAAATCTTATTCTTTTCCTTGCGGCCCCAGTGGCAGGAGAAATTGAAGGAGGGTCATGTTGACGGGTCATGTTCCGCTTGAGTTGACAATTTACTAACCAGCAGGTCTTTGCACCTCTGCACACTTGAGAGATACAACGTAGGCTTTAAACCTAGGATCGAACACGGTGGCCAAAATGTAGTGCTCTGATTTCAACAGATTGACCACACTTGAATCCTGGCAAAGCGAATGAAGAGCTCCATCCACAAGTCCCACATACTTTGCGTAATCGCTCCGTCTTAGCTCCTCCTTCAATTTCTCCAGCTGGTTCTGCAAAAGCCTGATGAGGGGAATGACCTGACTCAAGCTGGCCGTGTCTGAACTGACTTCATGTGTGGCAAGTTTGAAGGGTTGGAGAACCTTTCAAAAGATGGAAACCATTCTCCACTGCGCTTGAGTCAGGTGCATTACCCCTCCTTTGCCTATATTGTAGGCAGATGTATAGGCTTGAATGGCCTTTTGCTGCTCCTCCATCCTCTGAAGCATACAGAGTGTTAAATTCCACCTCGTTACCACCTCATGCTTCAGTTGATGGCGGGGCAGGTTCAGGAGTGTTTGCTGGCACCAGTATTCAGCACGCAGGTGCAGAATGCCGAAAGTAGCCCGCTATTTTTCTGGCCACCGACCGCATCTTCTGCACACTCCTGTCATTTTTCTAAAAATTCTGCACCACAAAATTAATTGTATGTGCAAAACATGGGAAATGCTGGAATTTGCCCAGATGTAATGCACGCACAATATTGGTGGCGTTGTCCGATATCACAAATCCCCAGGAGAGTCCATTCTGCGATGATGTTCCTCAGTTTCTGTAGGAGGTTGTCAGCTGTGTGCCTCTTAAGGAAAGCGGTGATACATAGCTTAGCCTGCCTAGGATTGAGTTGGCGTTTGCGAGATGCTGCTACTGGTGCCGCTGCTGTTGTTGTTGCGGAAGGCCATACATCTACCCAGTGGGCTGTTACAGTCATATAGTCCTTAGTTTGCCCTGTTCCACTTGTCCATTTCCGTGGTTAAGTGGACAGTGGATACAACCACATTTTGTAGGACACTGGTAACTCCTTTTCTGATGTATGTGTAGATTCTCGGTATCGCCTGCCTAGAGAAGTAAAACCTAGATGGGATTTGATACCGGGGACACAGTACCTCAAACAATGTGATTAACATCCTTACCCTACTTATTACAGATTGACAGAGGCAACAGATGGCTTGACACCTGTTGTCTGGTTTTGTGGAGAAATAATTCCACACCGAAGAGGTGGCTTTTTTGGTAGTTTGCCCAGGCATCACAATTGGTTTCTTCGTCCCAAGGACAACAGGTGTCTCCCCCGGTGCCTGACTTAAACAAACCACATCACCATCATAATCCTCATCGTCAACTTCCTCCTCAGCGCCAGCAGCACCCATATCCTTATCCTGGTGTACTTCAACAGTGACATCTATGTCATGGCTAGTGGTAGCAGCTTCAGCACTAGGAGTAAGTGGTTCTTCTTGATCTTACCCTATTTTATTCTCAAAATTTTTGTTCTCTATTATTTTTTGGGAGATATATGAGACAATATGCGACACAGGAATGACTGGAATGACTGATGAGACAGGACTCTACCACTGGTCTGATGCAGCACAACACAACAACATTGAAAGGGACTTGTGGTTGTTGTTATTATTAAACAGCAGCAGTGGACATATAGCAGCAGTGTATATCGTCACTGGAATGACTGATGAGACAGGACACTACCACTGGTCTGATGCAGCACAACACAACAACACTGTCTGGGACTTGTGGTTATTGTTATTATTATTATTATTATATGGCAGCAGTGGACATATAGCAGCAGCGTATAACGTCACTGGAATGACTGATGAGACAGGACACTACCACTGGTCTGATGCAGGACAACACAACAACACTTTATACAGCTACACTGGATATATGGCAGCAGAGAACAACAACACTGTAAATGGCTGGACTGATGCAGCACGATACACTGACTACACTGGACTGTACAGCACAAAACAGCACCACTTTAGTTTATACAGCTACACTGGCCGGAGAGGACACCAACACTGTGACTGGCTGGACTGATGCAGCACATTACACTGACTACACTGGACTGGACTGAGCAGCACAACACAGCACAAGACTTGCCACCCCACTTTCCCGACCCCATCATCATCTCTAGTTCTATTTAATACCGAACTCTACCCTTAACCCTCAGTCAGACGCAGCTGGCCTGACAGGCGCCGCAAAGCTGTTCCTGCTCCCCTCTCCGCCCCAAGGGGGCGCTGCGGCCTGCCCCTCCTAGTACCTTCCTTTCAGTAGGTGCTGTTCAAAAAACCCCTAGTCAGTTTTCCCGCTGCCTGCTTGGAGTGCAGTAGTGACCCTCCTGGCCTCTCAGGCACACTGCACCCAAACTCCTTCGACTTTTGAAGGTTCGTTTTTCCTTTTATTTTCATCTTTTAATTGTTTATTTTGGTCATTTTATGAATGAAAATTACAAAGTTGGGGATATTTTGTGGAAATATTTAGGTTTGTCCAGGGTGGCCACTCAGGCACACTGCGCCCAAACTTATACTCATGTTTGTGTTTTCTATTTTTTGCTTCAGATTTTCTGCTGAAATGGCCCGTAAAACCTACGATTTCTCTCTTTGTACGTCCTAATGAAGGTCACTGATCACTTTAAGAGCATTAGAATTGAGTTAATTAGATGCTAATGACGATTTTCTAACAGGCGCCTGTCAGGCATCCTGTGCCTGAACCCAGGAGTCCCAGAGGTGCGCCTGACAGAGGGTTATAAGTCCACATTGCAGTTATTACTTCAGTAAATAAAAATGGTTTGCTTAATTATTTTCAAATAATTGGTCTCATTACCTTAGGCTAGAGATGAGTGGGTTCGGATTTACTCAGTTCTTAACACCAGAATTATCACAAGTTGTTTTTTCTGGATTTTTCTTATTGGCTAACCAAAACATGTGACGTCCGTGAGCCAATAAGGAGATTCGGGTAAATCCGAGTAAATCCGAGTAAAACCGAACCCGCTCATCTCTACCTTAGACATGCCTTGGCTCCAATGTCATACCCCCCAATTAGATTGGAAAACAGGCTAAGTTCTGGCCTGGGGTCCTATGTGGTATCTCCAGTGTATTTGTAAGGAGCTACCTCTGGGTTCCTTTTTTATAGTTCAAGCTGAATAAAAAACAACTGTTCCCATCACAATATGTAGATTTCTTTGATGTCTTTATTAAGCTGTATGTTTTCCTGCTATAACATTATCCCCTGGCTTGTTCAGCTTGGTACTAGTTTTTTGAAAATTGGGAGAACCCCCACTTTGTTTTTTTTCCTCCACTCTCCAATATTAGACGAGGCTAAGGGTTCTGGTGATGGTTACTTATTTTGGGGGGGCAGGGGTCCAATGCTATTTATCAGTTTTTTTTAACTTATGTTTGCAGTTGGTTTACAATAAAAATAAAAAGATTAGTAAATGTATCCCATAGAGTAGCACAAGTAAATTAGTATGAATAGAATAGCTTCTATTGCACAGAGGTTTCAACAGAAAAAATTGCCAAAATAGAACAAACCATGGTGAGTTATCATTTTGAAACCGCCATCAATCGACAGTGGATTCACCAAAAACGCTGCTTAATAAAGCGGAAACTGCCATCAATCCGTGATGGTTTCCACCAGCTTCCAGAATCCACCTCTTAGTGAATTTAGTCCTACTGTGTCTGTTTTCTCATCTTCCTGCAGGTACTTTTATGCCTCCCTTGGTGTTATCTACTATTTGAAATCTAAACTGGTACTATTGCAAGGACTAAAGAATAAAGTCATACACACAAAGGTATATGCATATAGAAAAACCTGAATACATTCCCTCAGGTTTTGAAATAACTTTGGCAAACAGATAATGCCCAGTTCAACACAGAGAGGAGACAGAGTTAATGAAATGAAAGACTGTCATTTATCATGTGACAGTGGGGGGCATGCAGACTTAACCTTTCTCTTGGTGTCAGCACTCTATTTTGCCACATAACACATTTTCTGCTTTGACTAGCATCTTTGCTGATACGAGAGAGTGTCTGGAATGACAATTTCTGAGCGTTCTATGGTATGATATTTTCCTTACCTACAGCTTTGTAATTGATTTTAGGTCTGTTTGACTATTTTCATAAGTAAAACTGGCTAAGGTTGCAGCTCGGTTTCATAACTAAAAGTAAAACAACAACAAGTGATTGATTTCTTTTTTCTCAAAGCAACATGGTTCACTGAAAGAATAACCAAACCTCTATGTCTGATTAGGTCCCTGGTGCTTTGTCTTCACTACAGTATTTCAAGTTGCTTCAGTTACTGGCTTACAAGACATTGCAGTGCATACTATGTGACTCTCCTTGAAGGATGGCTAAAACAAAAGTGGTTTTATATAGCATATAGATATTAGTAATAGAGATAACAAATATACATGCTAAGGTTTCAGAAATAATATTGTAGGAACTTGTAAAAACTAATAATATTTGGCTGAGTTTGTAATTTGTGGGAGAAATAATTTTTGTCTTTTGCAATCATATAAAAGGCACCATAGCCTGAAAACGATAATTACAGACATAATAGCTTTAATTAAAGAACATAGGCAAACGTGGTGTGGGGTGGGGTGGGGGGTGTTCTGGTTACCCAGAATCATCCCTCCTCTTGGCCAGTGGCTCAAATTATGAGAACAATAACAATAGTATGTAATATGATAATTAGAGCTGCCACCACAACATGCAGTGTAAGGGACAGGGCAGATCTGCTGAAGATACCTAGTGGTAGAAGCTTCTTCTACCAAGTTTGCTGTGTGTCTGCCTCTGAGCCCTCAATCAGTGTACTGGACCAGAGAGTAGCTTCCAGCAAAAAGAGAAAGGAGCCTTACTATGAGGTGGAAGAATGTGTGATTAGAAAGTGCAGCTCTGTCTCCTATTGGTTCTATGATTTGTATATTTATTTATTTATTATGGGGTGTTTAACCTTTTACTGACAACTTATTGCATTTATATTAGTTAAATATGTTTAATACTAACTAAACTATAGACCATCTATAGTGATAAATATTAATACTGTATCCCATACAGTATCCAGAGTATAAAAAGACCAATGTGTACATTAACATCTGGAGTCAGAAGCAGGATCTTCTATCGCTCCCACGCTTGCTCCAATTTTCCACAGAGTGGGATATTGTGGACTGCATTTGGAAACCCACCTCTGGAAATCCTGCGTTTTCCCCTGAAGAATATAGCATTAATATATACAATTTAAAAATAGTGTGAACTGTAAAATGTTATTTCTCAGTAAAAAAAAAATGTTTTGTGCCAATATATAGTTTTTAAGAAAATACTGAATACTATACTGCAAGTACTGTATATTAACTTTGGTAGTCATGTTTACGAATAAACCCACTCTGTATCACAATAGAAATTACAGTTCATTTTAAAATTTATTTTTTGGAGAATTCAACAGTTTGCACGTTTGGCTGTCATATTTGCATTTTTTAACCAGCATAATTTGACCTTAAGTGTTCGTATACCACACCAAAACCCAAAATACAGCAGAATTAATTGAGGGTCATTGAGGACCATTGTCATTGTCTGAACTGCATTTATAGGGGTCAATCCAATTGTAGACAATGTTTTCACGGCTACATGTTAGTGCTGCAACAGTTGCACTTTATGGCAGCTACGACTCGCACAATTTTGTTTGTAGCCCCTTAGGGCTGCATCCAAAATTGTGTGAATTCATTGTTGTATAGTTGCTATAATTCAATACCTTTATTGAAGATCAGAAGTTTATACGTAAACTCACAAAACAATTTTTTTAACTGAAATCTAATAAAGGTATAGTACAAACGGCTATGGCCAATACTCCCTTCAAACCAAAATCAAAGTTTTTCCCAGCTCACCTTAAAGGATGTTTTTTGGAGTCTTTTAGTGCATTGGTTGCGAGTGATTTAGAAAAATTGGATCACAACAAAATTAAGAACGCTCCATCCTTCAAAGAAAAACAAGCCTTAAAAAACTTGTCCGCCGATCAGAATTTTATTATTAAACCGGCGGACAAGGGGGAAGCTGTAGTACTTATGAACATGGCAGATTATGAAGCTGAAGTAGTAAAACAATTAAGTGATAAGGATACGTATAAGAAAATATATGGAAATGCCACAAAAAATATGAAATTACAACTCAGAAATCTGATTGAAAAATTCTAGAAAAAAGGGGTAATAACAGAAACTGAGATGAAATTTCTTTTAATTGAACATCCTATTATCCCCACATTGTACGTTCTACCTAAAGTACATAAAAAATCCACTAAACCTTCCTAGTCGGTCGATTGTGTCTGGGGTAGCTTCCCTGACAGCTAACCTATAGCTCTTTATTGATGTTCATCTTCAGCCATTAGTGGTGTTAAATAAATCACACTTCAAGGATACAGGTGATGCCTTCACATTTTTAGAGTCTATACAGTGGGAGGAAGACTTTTTTCTGGTGACTTCAGATGTAAGTTCATTGCATACAATTATAGAACATTCACATGGTATAGAATCAATTTCTAATATTTTTAAACAATCTACGTTAGCTCTGGATTTACAAGAATTTCTGACTGAAGGCATTAATTACATTTTAACCAACAATTACTTTATTTTTAAAGAGGAATTCTATATACAGAAGAGGGGTACCGCCATTGGCACTAGCTTCACCCCAAGTTATGCCAATATTTTTATGGGCAATTCAGAAACCAATTATATATGGGATAACAATCCTTTTGGGGCAAACCTAGTGTCCTTGCAAAGGTATATAGATGACATTTTATTTATCTGGAGAGGTAATAGGACTGAGTTAGATCAATTTTGTAATTATCTTAATCAAAATGACCAGAAAATAAACCTGACCTCTGACATTAGTCAAACAAATATACATTTCTTGGATTTAACAATTTATATAGAGGAGGGACAGTTGAAAACTTTTTTTTATAAAGCCTACAGATTCGAGAGCTTATATGAATAAAGACAGCTGCCATCATGATTGGTGACTGGAATCAGTCCCTTTCCGTCAATTCAAAAGACTAAGGAAGAACTGTTCCAATAAAGAAGTCTTTTTGTCCCAAAAGATGGAAAAATGTATCCAAGGATGCAGATATGCTAAAAATAAAACCACAATGGCTCTGAAAGAAGCATTAGAAACAGATAGAGGTCAACTTCTTAAACTTCTTAAAAATCTGAAGAAAAGAAATACTAAAGATGGTAAAGATGATTTTAAATGGTCTTTTATAATGAATTTTTCCTCACAATCCAATCAAGTACAAAGGATCTTCAAAAGACATTGGCATGTTCTTATGAAAGATTCAATAATAGGGGATGATCTTCCAAAAAATCCCTCATGTATTTTTAGACGTGCCCCCAATTTAAAATCAAAACTGGTACAAAGTTTATGTCTGTCATCACCCAAGGTATCAAAAACTTTGAATAAGTGTTTTTATAGGTATAGCACTTGTGTAGGATGTAAACATGTAAAAAATTATTTTGGAATGAAGATCATAGAAGTGAAGATTAATGGAAAAGCACACAAAATAGAAGACTTCATAACCTGTCACACAAGTAACGTCGTATATGGCATTGAATGCTCATGTAACAAATTTTATATAGGACGGACTAGTAGACCTTTGAAGACCCATGTAGGGGAACATTTAAGAAATATAAAAAGAGGTATTGTAACTCATGCTCTCTCATCACATTTTAAAGAAATTCATCAATGTTATGTGGGACATAAAAAAAATGTCTATGGGTTAAAAAAGATTGTAGGAGACTCAAGGGGTTATGACATTGCCCAAAAATTAGCCTGCAATGAAATGACTATGACTTATAATTATAAGACCCTTGTCCCCCCGGCTTAAATAAGGACTTTGAGCTTAAATGGTTCTTATAAACTTTTTAAGTGTTCACAGGTTTTAAGAAATATTTGTGTTGGTTATTTAACTGTTTTTATTGATGATTTTATATTTTTATATTTAATATATTTGGTCTTCAACAAAATGGTAGCTCCGTACAAAGCTGGCCCTAATCAATATTATGCCCTAGGCAAGATTTGGGCTGGTGCCCCCTAGCACTGCTGCTAGTTCCGCCTTTGACCCTGCACCCCTTTCCCATCACCATCACCTCTCAGTCATAGCAGTCCTTATTTTGGTGCTCCTACCTCCTATATTTTAAATAGGAACAGGGCGCACTTTTGGTGCACAGCCCAAAAAGGGGCATGTTCTTTTGGTAAGGGGCATGGCTAAACAATAGTACCCCCTATTCAAATTATGCCACACAGTAGTGCAACTTTATTCACGTTATATCATGCGATAGTGTCACGTTACATTACACAGTTGTACCACTTTACCTTATATATATTACTCCTCACAGTAGTTCCCCTTATTCACATTGCAGTACATCACACTGAATTGCTCCTTATTCACATTAGACCACACAGTAGTGCCCTTTCTATACATTAAGCCACTCAGTAGAGCACATTATACAGTTAATGCCACACATTAGTAATGCATTTGTACACATAATACCACACAGTAATGCCCCTTACACATACTGTATGACACATATTATTAATATCCTTATAAACAATGCGCCTTACATATTATGCAACATTTATTAAGCCCTTATACAGATAATGTCACACATAATGCCCCTTACACGTATGTCACACATTATTAATGCATTTATACACATGACACACATAAAGCCCCTTACACATATGCCGATCACTATTACACAATGAACCTACCAACACACAGTACTCACACAGCCACTAACACTGTGACCGCTGCCTCTGCTTGGCTACAGACGTGTCCTCATACATCTTGCCTTAATATTCCATGCAGCTCCCGTCCAGCTCTGCTAACGTTGGGCACATTTTTTGCAGAAAATGCATCATATTTTCATTACCATGTGACTAGGATGCACAAGCAGCATCTGCTGATTAATATGATATGTAGCATGCATATATTCTGTGTGCAACTGTAGCTGTATATGCATACGAAACGCTACGTTACAGTGATTTCCAAGAATACACTGTAATGTAGCATTTCGTATGCAGATACAGCCGCAATCACATACAGAATATAGGCATGCTGCATATAATTTTAATCTGCAGAATTTGCTTGTGCCCCTAGGCATTAGTCTAGTTTGCCTATGCCTAGGGCCGGCTCTGGCTCTGTATATATTCACAAGGGAAACCATTCCAAAATGGTGGCTTTCATATATAAGGACGTGTGAACCTTGCAGAAAATTAGATGGAAATAACTGCTTCCGGTATATAGATGATTTCTGGTGATTACTTTAGCCGTGTGACGTATGCAAGACTTCCGACTGTGGGATGACGTGTCAACTTCCGGTAGCTGGACCGTTTGGAGGAGTGGCTTTGTGTCCAGGGACTCATACACAGCGGGACAACAAAAGAGAACTTTTGGTTCCATTCCTCAGCATACAAGACTTCCGATCGCGGGATGACTTTATGTAAACTTCTGGTAGCAGAAACGCTTGGAGGAGCGGCTTTGATTCCAGGGACTCACACACAGTGGGATGATCAAAGATCTTCCGGTTCCGGTCCCCAGCAAATCCTGATAAAGGGCAAATGTTTATCAGCTGAGGGGTAACTGGAAATTCAGGAAGGATTTTCAGGATTGGCTTTTTTGGATATGTGTAGTGTATTTAGAATGGATAGATCATCTATGTCTGGAAATAGGTCAAGCCCTAATGGGCTAATTTGGGGTTATAAATATGTGTTCTATGTTTCATTCCTCCATATGCCTTGAAAAAGACACCATTGCGGTGTTGAAACGCATTGGCCAGGTGGATTCATTTCCAGGGGGACCACTCTCACCTAACATCTAAACGGATGACATGTTCCAGCGACGCTTGGTGTATGCTGCTTGATTTTAAAGCAATGGTGAGAGACCAACCTCTGTCTATGTTTTAAAATTGTATTTTATATTTGAATAAACAATATCACACTATTAGAGAAACTTCCTTCTCTTATATATGAAACTTGTGGGAAAGAAACAACATCCTATGGGAAGAATCTGAGGATTACTATCCATACAGGAGGTACCCGCCCAGGATAAAGCGTTATTGTCTACTTGTTATGTAGACTACCAATTTTGGTACGAGGCTGATAGTTTAAACATCACATATTAACTCGTTTATTGTATATGGTTCATTGTACATATTACGCTATGAATATTTTATTATATTTTATATTTGAGGTAATACTATAACAAAGACCATTACGAGGAATTAGCGTCGGTGGACTATTTGGTGAATTCTTTGTTTTTATGTTGCTATAGTAAAAAGAAAAACATAGAATACTGGCGCCGGCAGTTGGTCCAATAATTAATAAGGACGTTTCACAACAATTAATAATATGAAAATTTATTACAAATTCATAAAACATAAAAAAAGAGGGATAATTGCCACAAATTACATTAAAAATGTAAATTTAGCTTGCTGGAAGATAAAGCCACAAATGTTCTACTCATTAAGGTGCTAAATCACAATACTGGCTAGGGCTCACTCCACAAATAATTAAAAATCCTTCTGAAGCAATGGTATTACCCGATCCATATAGTGCAGTCCCATGGGTATCTCAGTTGGTACAGAAATCCAATTTGAAGCAGGGAAGGAGATCCGGGTCCAAAGATATGCTTTAACTGGTATGGGTTCAGTGGTTGCAAGTTAGTCCAAATTGTGCCAGAACGGATGAGATGGAGATGGTTGGCATGGGGTCCGTGCAAGCAGGCTCGATGTGTTTCGCTGGTAAAGTAACTGCCAGCTTCCTCAGGAGCATATTTCCAGCGTCACTGGGCTTTGTTTATAAACCCTCTTAATTGTGGCTTAATCCCAAGCACCTGTTGTGCTCATCTAATCATCTTAAAAAAGCATCTTCAAAACATTATTTTTTTTGTATATAGAAGGCTTCACTACTGTGTCACATCCATAATAAACATATTTTATAGTAAAAATGAGGCATGGATCTATCTATATATATAGAAATAAAATATTTCATTCATTTGTATTCCCGATCATGTGACTTGTTTCAGGTCATGTGACTCAATATGGCCAATCAGTATATACCGATCACGTGATCTATTTATGTTCACATGACCTAAATGAACCAATCAGTGTACTACTGGATAATATTCCCGGAATGCAGCGCTGCGTTCCACGCTAATGTGGGATGTTGCTCTCCGTATTAGACAGTTTGTGAAGAGCCGCTGTGTGCCTCATATCCTACGGGGATAGACACATCATCTCTAGTTGTGTTTTAGCGCTTCGGTCCACAATAATGTGGAGTGCTGCACCCAGGGCCAATCGTATATATAGATTGGGCATACCTTCAGAGTGATTGGCTTATCACATCCCATGTGATCGGGAGTACAATTTTGTTATGGTAACCACGGGATTCAAAGAGTAACATCTTTATACATATGTGCATGTACAGTTTCAAAAATAGGATAGATGTATTTATATACTTTGAATTCTATTAATCCAAAGGGTGCACATATTGTATATTATATATAGAAAACAAATGAGAAGGAAAATATGCATAATCCTTATTATCTGCAGAACATTGAGATAAGTACAGTATATATGACATATGCAGTAATAGAGACAGCATAGACATATTTCAGTTTAGAGTGATTGTTGCCAGCTCATGAAGGATACATAATTACAGTAGCATGTAACAAGCTATAGTCTAGTACTTCAGACATATGCAGTCCCAATGATCCCGGTAAGCCACTTAGCATATTCTCTTTCTGGTACAATAATTGAGCACTAAGATCCACAGACACACAGCAGATGTGATAGGAAAACTGCTGCCACTGGGCATGTGCAGCAGCTCTATTCCACCCTTTTTACTGCATATAGTGGCTGCTGGCCAGGCTGTGGGGAAGGGGGTTCCCAGGCAACTTGGACCCCCCCCCCCTGTATTTTCCAATGGAGATGGTCTTACTTCTTACTACTACCCGGAAATAGGGGCCAGCAAAGATGCTATTTTTTGCATAATTAACCATTTGCATTAGGCTGCTGATGGGAATATAGGCGGTTTTGTTGTTGTTGTTGTTGTTGTTGTTGTTACAATGGTACAGTGATGGATAATGATGGATACAACTTGTTAAATAGACATTTATGTGCTAAATAGACTTGCATTTTTTTGATACCATATATTAATTTATAAACTTGAGTGTACATTTCTAATTTGGTAAGTATTGTTTAGCTTTGGGAACATTTTCCAAAAGATGGATATGGTAGCTGTGTAATGGACCTGGGCCCTCGTTCCGAGTTGTTCGCTCGTAAGCTGCTTTTAGCAGCTTTGCACACGCTAAGCCGCCGCCTACTGGGAGTGTATCTTAGCTTATCAAAATTGCGAACGAAAGATTTGCAATATTGCGAAAAGACTTCTCTGTGCAGTTTCTGAGTAGCTCGAGACTTACTCTTCCAGTGCGATCAGTTCAGTGCTTGTCATTCCTGGTTTGACATCACAAACACACCCAGCGTTCGCCCAGACACTCCTCCGTTTCTCCAGCCACTCCCGCGTTTTTCCCAGAAATGGTAGCGTTTTTTCACACACTCCCATAAAATGGCCAGTTTCCGCCCAGAAACATCCACTTCCTGTCAATCACATTACGATCACCAGAACGAAGAAAAAACCTCATAATGCCGTGAGTAAAATTCCTAACTGCATAGCAAATTTACTTGGCGCAGTCGCACTGCGGACATTGCGCATGCGCATTAGCGACTAATCGCTCCATTGCGAGAAAAAAATAACGAGCGAACAACTCGGAATGACGCCCCTGATTCGGATTTGGAAGCAAAGCAAAAAAAAAGGATGCAAATGGGCAAAACCGTGTTGTACTGCAGATGGGGCATATGGAACGTGCAAAGAGAGTTAGATTTGGGTAGGATGTGTCCAAACTGAAATCTAAATGGCAGTGTAAAAATAAATGTCTAACATTTGTGGGCTACACGCAAAAGCAGACAGTATTTACCCTGCACAGAAAAATATAAATATATTTCCTCCCCCTTGCATTGCAAAATAGTTTGTTCCAGATACAAAGTTACTGTATGTGCTTTTTCTGCCTTGCTTCCAAATCCAAATCAGTCCCTATGTGCACTGATAAAATTAGGGATTATAATTATATATTACAGCAGTATTTTTCTGCTGCCAATGATAAAATTATCTACCCTAAACAAAGATTCACAAATTTCTTGATGCCAGTGCTTCAGTTAATGAAAATATATAAGAAAATCCGTGAAACAAACATGGTCCATACTGCACAACCTTACAAAATAATGTGACCCTATTTACAATATTCTTGTTTCATTATTCTCTTCTAGACCCAATATTGATTTCACTACATCACCACACTGACCTCTCTGACAGATAATTCATCCTTTACAGAACATCTATTCTGTCATAAAATATATACAAGTTTGTGAGCAGTACATTACTTCATGACTTTGATAAATGACTTGCTTAAAAAATAATGCAAAACAAATAGTAATAGTAAAGTTCCCTACTCAACTCGTTGCTGTTTTAGGCTTTTAAAGCACAGTTAACATCAATTCTATGGCTGAATATGTATAATATTTAATTGGCTTACCTACAGCCAATGCAAAGATATTTTTGGAAGCTGGCTAGCAGGAGATGAATTTTATTAGAATGCAATACATATCAGGATGCACTATATTATATATACATATACATATATATATATATATATATATATATATATATAAAAGCCCTCACTTAGTCACTCACTCATAACTAATGCTCTTACTTCCCGATATGTTAGGAAGATTAAATTTAACATAGGTATTCTTCAGGTGGGAAACAGTCAAATGACATAATTAGAATTTTAACAAACCTCCCCTAAGGGGATGAAAAGGGGGTTGACATAATGACGTTATTACCAATGTGTGGCTTGTGTTGCATGAATGATAATGCCCAAATGGATAATCGGATCAAAATTTCGATTGCACCTCTAGTGTGTAGAATTTAATGAACTACAAAAATGTGAAAGCACTCACTCACTCACTCACTCACTCACTCACTCACTCACTCATCACTACTTCTCTTACTTCACAAAATGTTAAGAAGATTAAATTTAACATAGGTATTCTGCAGATGGGAAATAGAAAAACGATGTAATTAGAATTTTAATAAACCTTCCCTAAGGGGACGAAAAGGGGGTTGACATAATAAGATCTTTACGGATGTGTGGCTTGCATTGCGTGAACAATAACGCCCAAACGGACAATCAGATCAAAATTTGGATTGCATCTCCAGTGTGTAGAATTGAATAAACTACAAAAATGGTTCTGTCCCTTTTTACCGTATCTGCTATGGGTGCTACTCGGGTAACACCAGAAACCATGGATTAATATTTACTACATTAAGACTTCTTAAATTTACATCTCTGTATATTTAGCAAACACTCATTTACATTTACAACCGTGAAAATCAGAAACTCCCATGCGAAGAACAGGTAGAATAGCTAGTAAATACATAAAACCTAAATTGTATCTACATGAAAATGCCCCATAATACTCAATGGCCCCCATTGATCAAACCTTGGAGCATGATAAATAGCACGGTGATGAAGTACCAACCAATCAGCTTTAACTGCCATGTTACAGGCTGTGTTTGAATGACAGTTAGGAGCTGGTTGGCTGGTACAGTACTTTATCATTGTTCTATTTATCACTCTCAAAGGCTTGATAAATCTGAGCCACTGTGTCTATAAAGCATCAGACTCTGCAATTATGCTTTTGTGTACATTTGTGTGCATGTACTTTTTGGCCATGTTCCCAAAATGAATGAAAATGCACAAAATGTGTCACGCAAACTAGTGTAATGCTCACTCTACAAATGATCCATATTATGTGATATCCATAAAAGCACAAGACATTGAATAGTTATGTTTGAGTTTTTAGTTATAGAATTTACCATTAGGAGAATTTACTAAAGGGAGGTTTGCTAAAAAAAAAAAAAGATTTCTGGCGGGGTTTTTTTTGGGTAGTTTAGAACCCACCAGATTTATTAAACCACCAGAAATACTAATCTTTAAAATCACACATAGCTGTCTTGATTTTGGACTAGTAAGAAGAGAAGCCACCAGATTTACTAAACAGTGATTTATTAATCCACCCAAAAATCACCTGAATAATCCCAAAAAAACAATAGGAGTGGTTGTAGCTGGCAAAATTTGTCAGACAGCATGATGTTTGAGCTACGTGACTATTCAGAAAGTGAAGACACTCAAGACACTTTGGGGGAGATTCAAATGTTTGAAAAGTCAGTTGGGAGTCTGTTTTTCCTATCTAATAGACAGGAAAAAACAGACACCCAATCGACTTTTCAAACATTTGAATCTCCCCCTTTGGGTGGAATTCAAATGTTTGAAAAGTTGATTGGGTGTCTGTTTTTTCCTGTCTATTAGATAGGAAAAAACAGACTCCCAACTGACTTTTCAAACATTTGAATCTCCCCATTTGAATGAAGTGTATACTTACGTATTGATGAAGGATAAAAATGTTGGAAATACAGTATGTTTGTATACATCATAAAATAGTATATCTTGTGTATCATATGTTAAAAAATGTAAACAACATTTTACAATATCTAGTAATTAATAATTAATTATTGCTAATTCATTAGAAATGCTCTTTTAATCATATTAAACATTAGTTTATATTTTTGGCCCCACATGAGTAGTATTAATGTTACTATCCTCCTTCATCAGTACATATTTCTGCCCTCATTAAAAGTGTATTTGGAGTTCTCACCTTCTCATTGGTCACATACATCCAGTGATTTTGAGTCGATTTTGAAGCAGGTTCATCCAATGGTTTTGCAGGGCTTCAACCACTAGCATTTTGTCCATTATAAGCCAATCATCACTACGGCTAATAAGCACCATGCAACTGCCAAATAGTTAATTCGGTGGTTTGGATTTGAAAACTATTGGAGATGGAATGTGGGTTGAAAACATCACCAAAGACCAAACCCGCCTTTATTAAATTTGCCCCGTACTGTAAAACTATAGTAGAAAAGATGACCTTTTCACACACACACACGCGCGCACACACACACACGCACACGCATACACACACGCACGCACACACACACATTACCTACATATCCAATTCTTGTCAATCTGCGCATATACAGGATCTATACCAAACATATGCAGATTTGTGTCTGTGACAACGGTTGCAGTGTCCCTTAACCAGCAGCATGATTTGCATGTTGTGACTGTTTAGGGGTGGGGAAGGGGCAGTGACTGCCAGTGTTTATTCTCTTACATACAGCCCCATTCTCTGGGCATGCTGTGGCCAGTGGCTGCGTCCTTGAATGCAGCTTCACTGTCCCCAGAATCTTTAATATATATCACTTGTTCATGCAGATGATCTGATGCAGGGACATACAGTAACTAGGATGGTGCAGTCAGTGCGTCGCACACAGTGGAGGTTGTCCTGTATGCTGAACTGGCTGCCGCCACTGCAATATCCATCAGCCAGGAGCCTGCTGTATTATTCTTATCAGAGGTGTGCTCAGCTATTTCTCAGGTGTCGGATACCACTGCCTGGAGCTTGAGCTCTGTCTTCCACATGGAGAGCAGTTGCGTTCCTGTCACCTGGCCTCCTCAGCTGTCAATCAAGTTCGGCGGTTGCCAGCCAAAGAGGATATTCTGGGTCTCGAGGGAGCAGCTCCAAAGAAAACTGGCATCAGGCAGAGGTAGGGGGAGTAAACAGTGTCCAGCCTCGAGGTGGTGACTGAAGGAGTGGGTCTAGAATAGCTAGCAGCCGCTAAGGAGTGTCAGGGAGGACCCATTATCAGGAAGGTGGTACCATAGACTATCCATACCCCCATCTACAGCTATTGACTGTCATTACAGACAGCTCAGCCCATCACTCCATCTCCTGCCCCTCTTGCAGCTGCAACAGTCTGATCCTCACAGCTATTCAAGTCAGCGCTGATAGAGGGGACCAGGGAAGCAGCCTCTCAGTGCATGGGCCACCCAGAGAGTCTCAAATAGCATACAGGGTGTTCTGGCTGATGAAGGGACTGCCTTTGAGACAAGTCCTTTCTGCCAATCATCCTGTCACAGCAAGGGCACAGCTGCATATAAGAAAGGCACAGAGGAGCAGTGAAGGCTTTGAAGCCACATCATTACAGCCTGAGTTAATTCCTGTGACACACTAACAGATTGTGCAGACAAAAAATACTCTCCGATTGCTGTGAGTACGGCAGCACCGAAATGCACTAACATAGTAAAGTGATCTCTAAATCCAGTACTAAATAAAATTACACCCAAGGGTTAGCAGGTTAAATAAAATAAATTAACAGTGTACTTTACAGACCCTGGTGGGACTAAGCCAGCCTAGCAAGTCAGGCATTTCTAGGCATGCAATGAACTTTAAGATTCCCAGGCAACCATTAGTTGGTTGCACACCATTCTAGAAAAGCTTAGGTAAGAGCAGCAAACTAATATCTTCAGAAAGAGTGGGTACTGTAGATAGATAGAGTTGGTAGATATAACCCAAATACACAAAGGCAGGTTACACACACAACTAAAAACCAATGCAGTACTGCTAGATGAGTCTTATCCAGTGGAGGGGGGGAAGGAGATGGGATATTAGCCTGATCTAGCAGCATGACTAGTGTTTTTTTATTGTCAATAAGGGGCACTTTTGTGTGGCATACTGTGTATTAGGGGCACTACTGTGTGGCATACTGTGTATAAGAGGTTTTACTGTGGCGTGACATGTAAAAGGGGTACTACTGTGGCATAACATGTATAAGGTATACTGTGTGGAGTACTTTGTATAAGGGGTACTACTGTGTGTATAAACACACATAAATAAATATAAGTACTTTGTGTGGTGTACTGTGTATAAGAGGCACTACTGTGTGGTGTAATGTGTATAAGGGGTACTACTGTGTGGCATAGTAAGAATAAGGTTGCACTAAAGTGTGGTGTCATCTGACTTGAGGGAATATTATATGATCATACCTTTGGCATGCACTGTCCCTATTCAGAAAATTGGGGGAGGGGGCGGGGGCACCAGTGCTCTTTTTGGCACAGAGCACCTAAATGTCTTGTTACGGCTCTGATCTGATGCTGTGTCTTCGGAGACAGCAATGGATCACAAAAGCATGCAGAGGGCATCTTTCTACTTCAGATGGCTCCTGCTGCCTTTACATGTTTTTGCATAGCAGCTGTGTCCAAAGACACGGCAACAGTGCATTTAGCATCCATCTCTGAATCTGGCCCGTAGAGTAAATGTAACATAGGTTTTTTTTCTCATTATTAATTGATATTGCTCCAATATAAAAATATTGACCAGAGGTACTTTTCACACTTTTTGTATCCATGATCCACAGGTTCCAGTATAGGGTGATGTGCAATACAGGTTGAGACCTCAGTATCTACTCACCTTTTGGTACTACACAGAACACAGAGGAATGTCAAGTTTGTAGCTGTAAATCTGACAAAAAAGGGGTTAATTCAGGTAGATTACCAGGATTAAGTTACACATTAATAAGTAAGCAACCTGTCTTGAAGAACCATTGCGTAAAACGGGTGTAGTACTGGTGACCGGTGGTCTCCTGACCGCCGGTCACCTTACCGACGCCGGGATCCCGGCAGCATACCGACGCCGGGATCCCGGCGGGGAGGGGCGAGTGCAGCAAGCCCCTTGCGGGCTCGCTGCGCTCGCCACGCTGCGGGCTCGGTGGTGACCTGCGGTCGCCACGGGTTCTATTCCCACTCTATGGGTGTGGTGGACACCCACGAGTGGAAATAGTCCCTGTTGATCGGCATGCCGACCATCGGGATAGTGAGCCGTCGGGCTCACGGAGGAGGTCTTGTGACTGTCGGTCAGCTGACCGGCGGTCACATGAATACCACCCGCGTAAAACTGTTAACTACAGATGTTTTTTTAGGTTGCATCTGCAGGTAGTTCAGGATTCAGATTGGCAGTTGTCACTCCCTATCATGACCCACCTCCCATTACTTGGGGTATGAAGACATATTCACACTACTGTATTCTAAGTTTATGGTGCTGTGGAAGGGTGATAAGATGCAAAATAGTCCAATAAAACATAGATGCTATGGGTGTCTGTGCCAGTTAACTCAAGGTATACTCTTCAAAGTACAATGTGGGCAAACAGCTTTGTGGGTTTTCCAGTATTATGTTACATAGGGGGATATTTACTAAGCAGTGATAAGAGCGGAGAAGTGAGCCAGTGGAGAAGTGCCGATGGAAACCAATCAGCACTGAGGTAACATCTATAATTTGCGTACTATAAAATTATACAGAGCTGCTGATGGTTGATGGGGCCACTTCTCCACTGGCTCACTTCTCCACTCTTATCGCAGCTTAGTAAATGTTCCCCTTAGTACCAAATAGAAGCAAAACAGTTGTAAAGCAGATTATACTGTATACTGTGCTTACTAGGATGAGAGAGTAAAACAATAGGAGGCACTACTTGTCTTTAATGAACTGGTCATCAAAATTATTGTTTTCTTATTTATCACTTACAGCTTGCAACATTTTCAAGTTCAGTCAATGTTGTTTCTTTGATCTAGGCAATTATTTAACAGTAATCTTTTTGTATAATCTGACATGACCCTACAGTATATACTTGTAATTCTAGTTCTCATTGAAATCTTTCCAACAAAAACCAATACAAATGTCAACAGAAAAATCAAAGGTGTTGAACTCAGACCAGCTGTTCTATTATATAAACGGTTCTAAAAATATTATAACGTACTGTCACTGGAGAAACATTTTGAGTGGTGGTCTTTTTACTACGGGACAAGTGCATTTCCCAACTATATACAAAATTGAGAATACTGTCACCTCTAAATTTGATTAATAATACAAAAATGTTTGCATTTTAACTTTGTGTTCAAAAAGTTATTTTGCAGATGAATAAATATTAGACTTATTAAATATTAAGATGAATAAATATGTCATTAGTTTTGTTTCTACTTGTTACAGCTTTACAAAAACTCTCATGTCTTTATGAGTAAGGTTCTTACAATGTGAATCCTTAATATGATGTCATTTGGGGCTTGGTGTGACATAATTGGTAGCACTGTAATGCTGCCGATATTAACAATATTTTCAGATAAAAGCCGACAAGGAACTACAAAACTATATATTAACTGATAAACTATAAAAGGAACTTTATGATGCCACTATGTAGCACAAAACAATGGACTGGTTATGAAGGCACAACTGATGGACAGCCATTCATCTACATAAAAAAAACACCCAATTCTTACATACATATAAAATTCATCTGGATGTACTCTATACACAGTAAGTCAGCATTGAATTATCCCACTAATGTTCAAAAATAGAGAGTAATCCGATCAATATAATTCCTTGATCTGTATCTTCATAGCTCCAACCATGCAACAAAGGATAAAGTAAATATAACTCAATACTGCAATGTAAATAATCCACTACCTGTGTGCACACTGGGATGAAATAAGTCCTCCTAACAGGACTAAAACCCTCAAGATAAGTGAGCATGGACCAAAGAAATGTAGGTGAATTCATAATTAAAGGCTTGCAGAAACTCCAGCAATAATAAGTCATAGCAATATCTCTTGATCATCCAATATAGGACTAGTGGATGCTGATCCCATGTTATTCAATGACGTAATTCATGAAAAAAAAATGTGTAATATCAAAATGCAGTATATCATAAAATATAGAATTTATTAGACCACACTTAGGGGAACATGTGTTAAGCAGTGATAAATGCGGAGAAGTGAGCCAGTGGAGAAGTTGCATGGCAACCAATCAGTTGCTCTGTATACTTTTATAGTATGCAAATTATAAATGTTACATCAAAGCTGATTGGTTGCCATGGACAACCTCTCCACTGGCTTACATCTCCACTTTTATCACTGTTTAGTACAACTCCCCCTCAATCTTCAAACATACTTCAAATCACAAGATGCTAAAAAGTAGTGCGAATAAGTTCACCATAGATGGAACAAAAAGCATATCAAGCATTCACTCTAGATGCTGATGAAACCAGACTGCCATCAGGCTACCTCCCACTTGCTTGCACCTCATGTCATCTGTCTGTCGTCCCTTCCCACTAGATTGTTAGCTCTTCAGAGCAGGGCCTCTTTCCTCTTGTTGACAAAGCCCTCTTCTCGACACATTTCACTCACAGCTCTCTCCTACTCAGCGACCATCTTTACACGCTTTTTCTCCTGCTGGTAAAGGCTCATCTCTATCTATGGCCACCAGCCCCAAGTAGTACAATGATTACTCCCTCGCTACTTTTATCTTAGCTGTATTATGTTTTGAGAATTGTGGTGCTATTTGTTACCTGGACTCTATTTTTGTTATTTATTTATTTATTTATTTATTGTAATGATAAGTTTTGTCTCCATGTACTGTCTTTTGTACGGCACTGCAAAACACTTGTGGCGCCTTATAAATAAAATGTAATAATAACCTGCGGCTGCCCACAGTAAGCCCGCAGGCTGCACTTAATGTGGATTTCTGTTAAAAAATGAGCGAGAAAATAATCAGTAAGTAGTGCTTTATATCCTTGCAGAGGCATAACTTGAGAGGAGGAGGCCTGTGTGCAAGCTCCGTCTGGGCCCCCTCCTCTTAGCTGGCAGTGCTGTAGCATGGGGCACTAGGGTCATGACAATTTTGCTTCTCGGTACCTGGCTATAGGCCAGTCCTCTATATTCATTTTCTATAGTAATGTGATACATTATCACACTTTCACCTGCACACCTTGGTCTCTATTACTCTCTCTCTCTCTCTCTCTCTCTCTCTCTCTCTCTCTCTCTCTCTATATATATATATATATATATACACACACATATATACACTAGCAAAATCCTGCTCAAGATCATCCAATGGAGACTACAATTCTATATGGTGCATGAATTGCCTGAAATAAAAGGGGTTCAGAAAAGGAAGAGGCACAAGGGGGATTATTGAAAATACCAAGGAATATAAACAGACATCTACAAGTGCTTCATTGATTACAGTAAGGCCTTTCACTATGTCAATCATGAATTCTCTGGAAAACATTAAGAATTATGGGCATACCAGAACATCTAATTATCCTTATACAGAATCTGTACATAGATTAAGAAACTTTAGTTCAAATAGATCACAGGTTCTCAAACTCGATCCTCAGGACTCCACACAGTGCATGTTTTGCAGGTAACCCAGCAGGTGTACAGGTGTATTAATTACTCACTGACACAATTTAAAAGGTCCACAGGTGGAGCTAATTATTTCACTTTGGGATTCTTTGAGGAGACCTGCAAAACATGTGCGGTGTGGGGTCCTGAGGATCGAGTTTGAGAACCTATGAAATAGATCAGAGAAACAGTTTGGTTTAAAATCAGCAAAAGTGTATGAGAAGGCTGCATAGTCTCACCATATCTATTCAACTTGTATGCAGAACAAATCATTAGAGCTTCAGCGCTATATGAAGAATAGCAGGGTGGAATAAATTGGTTAAAGACTTATCAATAACTTACATTATGCTGATACCACATTGCTATCAGAAAATGAAGAAGATCTAAAGCAGCTACTATTTAAGATCAAAGAATGTAGTTTGAAAATAGTCCTGCACCTTAATGTGAAGACAAAGATTTTAACAACTTGCAACCTTATTTATTTTCACCTAAATGGAGAGGAAATTTAAATAGTAGATAGATTTAACTTACAGTAGCAAGTAGACCAGAAATCCAAACATGAACAGCACTTGGTAAAACAGCCATGAGGGCTCTTGATAAGATATTCAAGTGTAAAGATATGTGTTTTCGTATACAAAGATATGACTCTTACAAGCTATGTTTTTTACAGTAACATCAAAAGTGTGTGAAAGCTGGACAGTCAAGAAGCTACTGTAGATAGGAAGATTATTGATGCTTTTAAATTATGGTGCTGGAAATGAATATTATGTATACCATGAACTGCCCAAAGAACAAATCAATTGATATTAGACTACGTAAAACCTAAGCTCTCCCTAGATATACAAATGACAAGACTGTGCCTTTCCAATTTTTGGAAAGGCACAACAACTATGGACACTACTATATCAGGACTGAGCTGCTTGACTGAAGATCAAATTTGTTCAGGACAGCTATCCATAGGGTCACCATAAGTAGGCATTGACTTGATAGCATTTATCAACAACAACAATATAGTAACCATTTAAGATGTAATATAATTTTTGTTAATGGAACATTTTTCCTCTCTACAATACCCTAACATGCTTATAATCTCTACAATATGTATATTATTTTAGCTGTATTATTACAGTACTTTTGAACAGCAAAGCATACTGCTACAATATAAAATATATGACAGTGTGAATATTTATGAACTGTGTGTAATTTATGATGATAATATTGTAAAAGATGTCATAACTTAAAGAAATTTAAAGATATTTGTAGATTTACTATGATCAATCAAGGTTATATATAGGCACAAAATCTAATGGACCCTTTTTGCTAGAGGCCCCCACAAGGAGGGTTGTTCTTCGACATGTGACCTATCATTTTAAGTGACAAACTGGTTTCAAGGGACTAAAAGGTCTATTTACTAAGCCTTGAATGGAGATAAAGTTGCTGGAGATAAAGTACCAACCAATTGGCTGCTAACTGCCATGTCACAGGCTGTGTTTGAAAAATGACAGTTAGGAGCCATTTGGCTGGTACTTTATCTCCAGCGACTTTATCTCCATCCAAGGCTTAGTAAATAGACCCCATAGTCTTAACAGTAAGGTTAATAAGCCAAAATGCATCAGTGCAGGCCTAAAAAACAGTGACATAACTCCTGCAGGCAATGAAGACATTTGCCGCCAGGCGTTAGCCATCGGGGGGCACAGAAGAGCAGGCACTGAGGTTATTGATGAATCCATATATGAATCCATCTATGTGTGTAACTGGCGCGCCGCTGACCACTTCAGCAGTGAGCGCTGTGCGGTAGCGCACCTGTCATTGTTGCTGCTGTCAGAGCAGAGTTCCGGGATCTCATCACCGCCGTTGCACCGCTGCTGTCTCAGAGCTGGCCCTTAGAGTGATGGTAGTTTATGGGGTAGGGGCACCTCCCAATGACATCATGCAGCCCACCACTTGCAAGGTTGGGATTGGACACAGCGCAGTCAGGGACCAGGTAGTCCTGTACCCACCTACCCCCCCACTCCTGTGTGTTACCACCCTGTACCCCTACCACTGTGTGTGAGTAACCCCCTGTACCCCTCTTAACCCTGGTGTGTGACCCCCTTTACCCCCCTACCCCTGTGTGTGACACCTTGTGACCCCTAGTCTACCTGCATCCTTTGTGTGTATGTCACCCTATACCCCCCCATCCTGTGGGTATGACATGTTGTACTCCCATACACAGTTTATGCCCCCTACACCTGTGTTTGACACCGTGTGCCCCAAGTCCCCCCATGTATGCCACACTGTACACTCTCAACCTCTGTGTATGTGTCACCCTGTACCCCCCCCCCCCCCCCCGCAAGGATGAGTATATTTTTGATCTGTGGGAGGGGATCAATTGGCCTTTTTATTGCATTTTTCCATGCCCTTCTCCCACGCACTTTGCTTGGTTTGATGCTCGAAGATAGATCCAAACTGTTGTAAGATTTTTTTTTATTAGATTGAGGGATATAGTATATGGTGACCACTAGTGCAGTCTGTAGTATCTGGGGATCAGTGATGCTGTCTTTAGTATCTGTGGATCACTAATACTGTCTCTGTAGTATCTGGAAGTCACCGATGCTGTTGTTACAATATGGAGGTGACCGATGCTGTCAGTAGTATATGGGGGTCACCAATGCTGTGGAGGTGGGGCACCACCATCTATATCGCTGCCGTGTACTTTGTATGAACTTACGCCACTGCTAAAAAAAGACCCAGAAAGGCTACAAGGCTATTGGTGAAGCAGAGCAGGTGCGGCAGTTGTCAAGATGGAATTCCAGGTCTAGTATGTGGACTGTTCAAAACATGGTATTGAAACTGGTTATTGCTATTACCAGTAAATATTTGATTATTTCCATCCAAGCCTCTGACTTAATCAACAAGAAGATACTATTGGGTCCTGAAGTTAATAAAGAACAATGAACACTAACTTTTTTTCTTGACAGCAAGGGATAGTATCTTCCTTCATAATGGTTCACATTGGACAGCTCAAAAAATGCTTGTTCAGAACTTTTTTAGGAAAAGTTTGAGTCAAGGAGCATAAATATCTGTTGTCTTGACCCAGAAATGCACTTCAAGATCATATCCTTTCCAAGGATATGAGCAACTGAAGATTCAAATGGAGATATACGTTTGGAGTCAATAATATACAGTAGTTGATTTCATATTATTCTTGTTGTTACAAAAAATATAATGAGCCAAAGAAAATATTTTGATAGTGCAGGTTCTCCTCAACAAAAAGGATAGTAATGAAAAAAAAATGAGAGTTCCAACTTGAAAGCTACTGGGCTAACCACCTCCAAGATTTTAAAATGACCAATGAAATTATGAGAGAACCTCATACTAGGAAGCCAAAGATGAAGATTTTGAGTTGAGAGCCAAACCATGTATCCTTCACTCAATCTAATATTTGTGTATCCCCTTCTATTTGCAGAGACTTAATAGCATGTATTAAGTCTCAGCATTAGATACTTTCACTAAATTCTAAGATTAGGCCCAAATATTAGAAACATTCCTAAGGAGGAAAAACCCAGATTTAAAAGTTGAAGTTGCCACATAGAATTGGTTGTTATGTGTTTTTACTGCCCTTGGCAACATGTCAAGGCAATTGTCCTGATTATAGTTCAAAACAATTTCCAGGAGGCAAATGTGAAAGTGGAAAATTTGTTTAATAAATTAAATAGCCAAAATAGTATCTGAGGGTAATATTTTGGGCCTGAATCTGAATCACATATTAATCACATGCAATGCCGATATGCACCCAGTTGGCTGATATTTAAGTACTTTACATGCATCCGAGTTATATTGTACATGCATTACGTGGATTTTAGTGGATGTTCCTGGGAGGTATCAGGTGGGTGGGTGGGGGGGATGGGTGCATGTTTTGTTTACAGTGACTGCATCTAAAGACACATAACTGCTTACATAGCACACCATGGACAGATGTAGAACCTGCACCTGCTAAAGGGTGCAAGTTTTAATGGTCCATCCGATTGTGCACCAATGGTGCAGTTAAAGAAGCAATAGGATGGATTTGAACCACTGCAAGACGCTGCAGGTGTGTGACTTATTTTGAAAGAAATCAGTGTCAGCATTAGCATGAAGACGTAGCTGCAGCAATCTCTACATGTGATTAAGGATGAAGCTCTATGAGAGAAACATAATTGGCTGCCTTTGAAATCAGTCAACTACAACCCAG